>NW_019394504.1:0-18358 GCF_000612105.2 Orussus abietinus
GACGGTCCGCGGAACGGACCGCAATTGTGCCCATAATTATGAAAGTGGTCTAAGTCAAAATTAAAAAAAAAAAAATGAGTATCAGTTATTTCACGCCATATTATTTCAAACGAAATTAATTCAATGTAATTTCGAAACAAAAAATATATGACTTAGACCACTTTCATAATTATGGGCACAATTATCGGGATCCGGTATCGGTGAACGTAAGATTGAAAAAATTGCTCAGCGACGAGGGTGGAGAAGAGACGGACTCGCGGGATGAAAATAGGGAAAAAAGGAAGCGAGAGGGTAAAAGGAGCGACGTTACAAGCGCATAAGGAAGCAAAGGTCCGCTCAAAGACGAACTCTCGGGAGGGAAAGAATCGACGAATTTCCCCGAGCGAGCGAGAATTGTGGGCGTCGCGACTTCTCGGCGCGCGTGCCTTTGATGTCTTTCGCGCCATTTGTCCGTTCCTCGTTTTCCGTCATTTTCTGGTCCCGTCGCGTCGTCTCGATTCCCATCTTTCCCGGAGACAAAAAACATCCGCGGGAAGTCAATCCTAGCCCGGAAGGTTTCCGGGACGCTCCCAAAAAGACCGGAAGCTTCCAGGACTCTTCCGATGGTTGGCGGTCGGTATTAACCTTCGAGTTTCTTCCCCCGTTTCGAGACACCCGAGATTTGTTCCACTGTGCTTCTCTGGAGTTCTCTCATCGACCCTCGTCGAGACGATTCGAATCCATCGGGGCTTGATGCTGGTTCGAGGCGAAAACGCGGATCTATCCGCCGATCAGCAGCCAAGGGAGGACCACGGTCACGCAGATGGCTGCCAAACAGCTGGCGCACATCGCCAAGGGACTCGCGGCGGCTTCCGGTTCCGAGTCCACGTAGTACTCCTCGTCCCTCTCGAACTCGCGAACTTCCACGTCGCACCGGAAACACACGCGAGCCGCTTTCAGGTGCGAGCTGTCCCTCCTCAAGAAAAGGGCCGATCCCTTCCGGTCCAACTTCCACCCGGGCTCCTGCAACAGCATCCGATTCATCTTCGAAGAAGGACTACTCGTCCAAGCTCGACGATCACTCGGCAACGCGGAAAGTAGTCGGGACCCTCGGGATGTCCCGCGGAATTCCCTCCGCTTGTACGTGACGACGGAATCGGGCCCTTCGGCTTTTCCTGGTCCGCTTCAACCTGAAATAGAAAATCGAAATTAGAACGATTACGTCGGGGATTTGGAAGAGCGCCTGGCGAGGAAGACTGGTTATTAAATTCCCGAAGGAGTTCAATTTGTCCCGGGCAGAATGCAGGATCTTTTACTCCGAGGAGAAGAGGCTAGGATTGAGTCATGCGACCGAATGACCCCGGAGGAAATAATCGGTGAACTCTCCGGAGACGCAGAAGAGGCGATGGAGATGTTATTGGTGGGCAGGAAAAATATTATGCAAAAGAGGAGATTATCCATCGGCACGGGTTAAAGAGAGACTCCTGCAGATGAGGTTGTGGACCTTCTGACCTCGGCGGACACGTGGAACGAGGAGTTACAATTGTCGCGATAATTTCAATTCGTTCTGACGCATCGACCGTCATCGTTCCCGGCCCTCCCGGTTCTCGAAAACATCCGTAATTTATGCTCCTCTGACGCGTTTGCCCGCGCTTATTGGTCCGCGAGCGAGTGATGGATCGGAGTCGTTAAAATTTTTCTCCACGCTTCCGGGATAAATCACGGCCGCGTTGTTGCACCGACGCGACTCCAGATAGGAGAAGCGGGACGAACTGCGCGGAAGAAAATTAACTATCGCGCCGTTGGGAGAGAGAAAAATGGCCGAATTCCGCAGCCGCGGAGCCCTCCCACCCCGGGAATAAAATTTATTCCAATATTCGAGAAAATGGAGGCTGTTGACGCTTCCCGGGGTTCGTTTCCAAGGAGAGGTCGCCCCCGCCGAAGGAGCTCGGGTTTCCTCGAGGGTCCTTAATTCCGATTTCCCCGAGAAACAAGGGTACCCGACGCGAGGTGGAAACGTCCTGAAACAAAGGCGACACAAAGAACCGGCTAGAAAACGTAAATGAAAGGGACGGGAGTTAAGGCCGAGTGCTGACAAAAGGGAAGTGGTCCAAACGCGTCACTCCGAAAGGATATCATTAGGAATGCGCCCCCTGATAAAAGCGAGGACGAGCCGCTCCCAATTCGAGAAGGTATCTTGCGGAATTATGGAGCACCTCGGGGCGACGTAGTCGCGCATTGGAAATTCAAATTTCTGCCATTAGGACAATAGGACCCGACCCGCGGGCACCATTAATTTTTCCCGAAAAATATCCGAACGAGCCCCCCCGGCAGGGATTTATTTCTCCCGGTTTTTCGCATCTAGGGTCTCGCAAATCACTTCCGGGGAGACTTTCGGATACCTCGCGGGAAATTATTAAATTATTTAACCCGACTTGCGTTTCCGTCTCCCTAGCAAACGTCTCGACGAAGACGTGCACTCGGATCTTTTCCTCGGTTGACGATCTTGGAAACGAAAGTCTCCAACTTTAGGACATCCGAGAAAAGCGAAAATCGCGTGAGAAGCGGCGATATGCGAGCGGTGCCGGCCGATAAATCCTCCGGGACCGTAATCGAGGTGTAACGATATCATCGGGGAATAGGTACGTGTCGGGCGTTCGTTACATCCCGCGAATGGATTTTTCCCTACCGGCCGGATGATCGATGACCACGGTGATAAAAGTACGACTGACAAGCCCAGCGTGTGGGTACAACTAAAACCTCCGAGGGATTCCGTCAAATGTATTATCACGAAGTTACGGCATTTAATCGCGCGGCTCCCATCCCGAAAAAAGTTGCTAATTAAATCCAGCTTTCCATGCCCGGGGGAGGCCGCGACGCGGCTTTCCTTTCCGCATCGACCGACCGCGGGATTTCCCCGGGAATAATCGTATTTTCCTATAAATATACGGTCCACCTCTGAGCGCGATACAGAGGCCGAACAAAGCCGGGGATCGTCTCCCCCTTACCTATCCGCTGTCGCCGTCTAGCGATACAATTATTTTCCAAACCTCGAGCCGGCGCCATTAGCCGCGCCATTATCGACGGTTTTCCCGCGGCAAAGTTTATCGCCCGCCGTTTATCGAGCCCGACGGAAACCAAAGAGTCCCCGGGAGGTCCGCTTTATGGCATCCCGGCGAGGCCGGGGTGGGAATTAATTGGAGCAACTTCGACGGGTCCGAGCGGGGGGGGGGCGTTCCAGGGACGTTTACGCAGGTCGCCGTTGGCGGAAGTTTATCCCTTGATCGGGTCTATTCGGTGCACGCGTCGCCCCCGGTGCAGGAAACCGGAGGAGGTCGACCGCACCGACGTCGAGCACCGTCGGCGTTTCGGAGATATCGGGACTACCGATCGCCACCGGTCAAACGATTCTAGCCCCGGCTCGAGCATCCCTCGAGGGATGGAAATCGTTCCCACCCTTTGAGGTGCTCCCCATTATCCCCACGTAGAGACCACCTCTCGGCGGGTTGCATCGGCGCATCGACGCGTCGCCGCGGCGTATGCGCCACCCTTCGGAAACGGCCGCGTAAACATCCGCTTACCACCGCGAATCTCCTTCCGTGCGATTTGGCCGCACCCTCCGATCCGCCTAGGTTCTCCGGTCATTAAGCAGAACCCCGGGAATTTGATCCTTTATTCCGATTATCCCTCCCGTCAGCCGTCGCCGTTCGCGTCCCACCCTCGACGCCACCCACAGGGAGCGAGGTAAAGTCGGCAACGACGCAGAAAAAAAAAAAAAGAAAGGAATTATGGGGCAGAACCGACCCACATTAGAGGGAGGAAAAACATCGAGGAAGTAGGAAAATCGAGCGGTTTTTGTTAAACTCCCCGAAACGGCGCCCGATTCGAGGGCGCATCCATTTGTCATCCGCGATCCGCCTCTTCTGCCGCCCTCCGCGATAAGACTTCCAATTTCGACGTTTCCCCGCGCAAAAACCCGAAGGAACATCCGTCTCGTTCCAGGATTTATACCTCGTAGCTCGATAGGAACGCTCCCCGGGCCAGGGCGGCTCGGTACCAGCGGGGAACCCGGCGCTGTTTAGCGCACCGCGGTGTCGGGTGGCGCAATCGCGTTATCGCGCCGACTAGAGCCGCGCGAGCGACTTCGCCGCCGAGGTCCACCTCGTAAACGGAATTTAAACGGAATTGCCAATCGAACCGATAAGACCCCAGATCCGGCGCGGAGGGCAAGGGAAGGAAAGGGAAACGCATCCGGCGGAATCGAGGCTCGCAAAAAGTCCGGCCATCGTTCCAAAAGTCTGCCTTATCGCGCGGAGGGGGGAGGGGAAATCGATTCCGCGGTATGCACAGCCCGATCATGCCCCGATAAAATCCTAGGAATCTCGTCACGCGGATATTAATCCGATTACCGGACTACGTATCGGTGTCTCGGTTATCCGGCGAGCAGCCGTGGGGCTCCCCTTTTCGAAATTTATGGAAAGTCTCGGGACTTCACCCTTCCGCCGGAGTTTCGCGCGAGAGCCGGGGAGGAGCTTTTCATTTCGCCGGCGAAGTTTGTCGCCGCTTTCGGCCTCCCCGGGTGGCGGGGGCGTTTTCCGCGCCGAGATTTCCGAGCCTGGTCGGGTCGTTAAACGCGAAACGCAGATCAGAGAATCGGGTCCCGCGAGCGTTTAAAGCTCTCGCGAGATATGCGCGGCATTCGGCCGATAAGTCTAATCAGCGTCCGCGTTAAGGGGATGGACTTCGAGCTCGGAAGTGCCATTGGCTTCGACTTCGCCTTGGGGCGGATGCATCGAGGCGTATCTCTCTCTCGATGTAAACACTGGCCGACCGCCAAACAAAGGAGGCCTACTTCCTGGTCCGTGTAATTTTTTTTTTTCTTCTCTATCTTTTTCCCTCGACGTTGGTTAAAACAACGATCATTCTCCGGCGAGGCGGTTCCGCAGGTTCGGGGGGAAAAACGGGGCGCGGCGGTGCTCGCGGCGTTGATAACGGGTATCATTATGCGCGCCGGATATACCTGGCCCGTTTAATTGCCGGAGGGCCGATTCGTTGCAACGCCGTTGGCGTGCCGCCCTCTAACGAGCGAACGCGGGGGTGTAAAAAATGACGGCCGTTCCCCTAATTACGCGCCCGAGGAATTGGACGACGATCATTGTTCGATTCCTTCGAGCCGATCTCCGGGAGGCGAGGAACGAAACGTCAGGTTGGGACGAAACGACCGTTTGTTTATGTATGTAAAGCTGGAATTGCCACTTTAGCTCAATTCAATAAGATTTGTTGCAAAATTTATTGCTAATTCATTGCTATTTTATTGCACGAGAAAACAATTTGTTGCTCCTATACTTTTCCGAAAAATGGTGGCGATGTCAGCTTTATATAAAGCTAGCACTGCCACAATAATAAACAATTATTAAGTAAATGTTCATCGAGGAATTATATGCAAGAATTTATTGCTAATTAATTCCTCGCAGAAAAACCAAATTTCAATTTTTTTCCTCACCCCTAAAGGGATGAATCGCCAACCCTAGTGCTGATCGCAGGACAGAAGGATGAAAAACATGGGAGAATCGAACTATTTCTTCACGTGGAAATTAATTGCTCCGAGAAGAACCAATATCTTAGTAAAAATACAATTTTCAAAGCTACATTAATTAGCGATTAATTCCCACGTGAACAAATAGTTCGATTCTTCCATGTTTTTCATGTTTCTGTCCTTTAGGGGTGAGGAAAAAAATTGAAATTCGCTTTTTCTGCGAGCAATTAATTAGCAATAAATTCTGGTATACAATTCATCGATGAATATTTACTTAATAATTGTTTTTTATTGTGGCAGTGTTAGGTTTATATAAAGCTGACATCGCCACCATTTTTCGGAAAAGTATAGGAGCAAAAAATTCTTCTCTTGTGCAATAAAATAGCAATGAATTAACAATAAACTTTGCAAGAAATTTTATTGAATTGTGCCAAAGTGGCAATTCCAGCTTTATATACATCGTTTGTTTTAACGATCGGCGCACCGCTGGTTACCGTCGCCACTTGTCGCGCCGAGTGCCCTCCGACTCCGATTGATCGCGGCTCCGCAAACAAGTGACTCGACGTGGATAGGAACCGTCCACGAGAGGATTTCCTCGTGGCCGGGAACTCGAAACAAAGGACCGTGGAATTCGATGCAAGGTTCACGGTAGCCGACGCCGGTCACCAAAGACCGGGGGATTACTCGGGGGTCGAAGAGGAGTCGCGTTCGCAAACTCAAATGGGAACAGGAATTCGGATAACGGCAAAGTTGCGAACTCCGCCAAGACGGAGAAAAATTTCTAAGAGCGAATGGCGGGAATATGGATCGACGCCTAGAGAGTACCTACCTAGGTGGCGGGAACTTCCGGCGCACTGGGTATCGGAGAACTCCGAAGAGCGAGAGAGACCCGATCGGCGAGCGGAAGCCCCCCTTGGATGAACGGGCAGAGCCGCAGGAGTCGGCAGGTGAAATAACGAGAAGTTTACCGGCGGCAAGAGCAAGACGGACCGAAGTTGTGACTCCGGGCCCGACAACTTTCCACGGAGTTTCATCGGGCGATTAATATTCATGAGGCGGAAGACGCGCGCTGAACGGGACAGGATACGGGACGATGTGCGCCCCGGGCAGGAAGGAGACATAAAAGGCAGCTAAGTGTAGAGAGAGAACCGTCGATTTCGACGAAGGTCCGAGAAGAAATCAGGGAAAAACGTCCAAACATTGACTCCCAATTCGCTTCTAAAGACGGCGGCTTTTAAGGTGAAGTGACACACGTCGAGGAACTTGATCAACGTCGATAAAGAAGATTTTTCTCAATGCCTACGTTGCCGAGGTGGTTTTTATATTGACAGATGTATCGAATTATATTGGGTATTGTCCCAAATGGCATACTCCACCTGTCGTTTTCGTATAATAATTATAAAGAAATCTAAGTAAAACTCCAGAAATCCTCTGGATTCATGCTTTCTGGGGCCCTAATTGACTGCAGTGGTACCTCCTGCGCCATCTGTGATTTCCAGGTCAATTAAATTTTCACTCCAAGACCTCGTATTACCATCGTTTTGGCATAGAAGCGCATACGACACTTCTTTTGCCTTTATCCCGTTCAAATGCGAGTTTATCGATTACCAGAGTGTTCTAAATTGTCGTAAAATTGTCCTGACCGTTTCGATTCTCATATCAGAGCCTTCAATAATTGTATATTGATCGAAATATGAGAGCTCGACGCCATTTTGGTTCCGGTCTGGGCTAAGTTAAAAAAATTTGTCCAAAAATTCCAAAGTTTGAACGTGTCAGGACAATTCTTAGATGGTCAGGAGTGATGTGTCAAAGTTTCGGACAGTTTGGTCTAATACCCTTAAAAAAAAGTTTTGTATTCGAATCGACTGATTTGAAGGGGGTTTCACTTCACCTTAAGACGACCGGACCCAGAGTGCAGTTGGAAATCGGATTTCGACCTCGGACGGTCCGAGGGTGGAGGAGGGACGAGAACCTAGCGACAATAAGGAGGGCACCCCGGTCGCGGGGTATAGCCCTAGGAAAGGGGAGTTTTAACTAGATTTGCGTAGTTTGTTCGCACTCGAGCGACTTGACCCGAGAGTGGGAATAAATCAGCCTATACCCGGGTCCTCGTCGCCTCGAAGCGCTCGAGATTCAAATCGAATCGCGAGGGTTCCCGAGTGCAGCCAGCACCGGCTTCCGTCGACCTTAATAAGCGAGGCTTTAACGAGGATACTTTCGGCGGGGATCGAGTTTCCATCCCCTCGAGGAAGGGTTCCTTGGGAGTCCCCGGAACAGCAAACGCGAGCCCCCGGCCGGATTACCGTGAAGAGGCTGCGCGAGCTCGTCCCCTAATAAGTTCCCCCGACCAATAAAAAGACCTCGAAGCGCCGATACGCGGCTCGAGATGCGCAAGGAGGACCTCCTCGGAAGTTTCTCGAGGGCTTCCATCGGTTCGAAGATCTCTCGAGATCGGTCGGGCGAAATCGAGCGACCTATACCTCGGAATTCCCGGACGCGTGCCGAGTTCCCGAGAGAGAGCGGCGCCGCTTCCTTCGACCTCGATAGGCGACAACTCGAACGAGGTCGCTGGGACACCCGGTCTTCCTTCTTTCTCGTCTCCACCTTAGGGAAGGTCCGGATGCGAGTGGCAGACCTGTTCGCAGGCGGAGCCTACGAGTTTGTTCCTCCTGCTATCGGCACTCCATTGAAACGAGTCCGGAGCGAGACTCGGAGGAACAGGAAGCGGGGCAAGATCGAGGAGATCGGAGATGTTTCCACCGGTGGGTCTCGCCCCACCTTTGACGGCGGAGAAACTTCGAGGAAGACCGTCATTGTCACGTTACGTCGAGGTATTCGTTAGCGTAATGACGGGACCCCCGGACGGAATCTCGGGAAATTGCACATTCGAGGCAGAAAAAAAAAGAAAAAAAACGGGGAACTCCTGGAAAAGTCGACGAGAAATCACGAGAGGTCGACCGTTCGTTGACGACGCGTGTTCTGCCGAGTCGAGCACGGACGCCCGACAACGTTGAATTTCCTCGCTCCGTGAAAACGCATCCGCATCCTGAAACCTTAATAATATCATCTCCCTCGAGTGCACCCGCTCCCGCGACGAAAAACGATCGAAGAAACGCGTCCTCCTTTTTCTTCGTGGAATTTAAATGAACCGCATGAAAGGAGTTTCCCCCCGGAACGGGGTCGAGGGTGCATCCAAGCTGCAACAAGTCGGGCAGGAATTCCCTTACGCGGAAACGGAAAATCCAGGATTTTTCCCGAAGACAGAGAGAGAGGAGGAAGCCCGGACACGCGTCGGAGTCGAGAATGAAAATCCCGGGAGCAAAACGGTGGAAACGAAGGACGATAAATTAAGTGCCATCGCAGCCCGCCCGTGCACCTTAAGCGGACATAAAAAAGCGGGGCCCGACCGCGAAAGAACGAGGTACGCTTTACGACGACATCTCCAATATGGCGGGGACGCGTCTCGGAAAGCAATTATTTCTACCGTTTACAGTGTCTCGTAATATCGCCGCCAGACCCCGGGACTGCGACGAAGTTTAATTCGACTTGCTGCCACCGCGGCCGTATGGTCGCGGGAGATAGCATTGTCGCGTTGCTGAATTGTGCCGCTAAATTAGATCGCTGACATCCGACCGATAATGTCGTTTCTACCGGGCGAATCCGCAACGGGGACTCCCTCTTCCGTTACACGGAGCTCAAAGGCCGCGGCTAATTTGCGGCCGATTCGCCCGGAAAGAGTACGGGAGAAAGGTTCGTAGATCACTCGGCGCCAAAGTCGACGACGATATCGCCGACGATTCGGCTGTAATAGTTCCCTCGCGAGTCGGAGAACGAGACCGGAAAGCATGGCAAATTACGGCCAAGTGCTCGCCTTTTTCATTAATTAGTTAACATTAATTTCTAAGAGGGTTTAATGACTCCCACGTCCGCCCTTAAGGTGAAGTGAAACATTCTTGAAATCAGTCGACTCGAATACAACACTTTTTTTTAAGGGTATTAGACCAAACTGTCCGAAACTTTGACACATCACTTCTGATCATCTAAGAATTGTCCTGACACGTTCAAAATTTGGATTCTTCAAAAAAACTTTTTAACTCAGTCCAGACCAGAACCAAAATGGCGTCGAGCTCTCATATTTCGATCAGTATACAATTATCGAAGGCTCTGATATGAGAATCGAAAGAGTCAGGACAATTTTACGACAATTTAGAACACTCTGGTAATCGATAAACTCGCATTTGAACGGGATAAAGGCAAAAAAAGTGTTCTGTGCGCTTCTATGCTAAAACGATGGGAATACGAGGTCTCGGGGTGAAAATTTAATTGACCTGGAAATCACAGATGGCGCAGGGGGTCCCTCCGCACTCAATTAGGGCCCCAGAAGGCATGAATCCAGAGGATTTCTGGAGTTTTACTTCGATTTCTTTATAATTATTGTACGAAAACGACAGGTGGAATATTCCATTTGGTACAATACACAATATAATTCGACACAGCTGTCAATATAAAAACGAACGTCGGCAACGTAGGCATTTAGAAAAATCTCCTTTATCGACGTTGATCAAGTTAATCTACGTGTTTCACTTCACCTTAAGCATGGAGGCCCGTTCGCGGAGGATATTTCTGAGGGGCAGGGAGTGGCATAATGGCGGATAAGTTATTAAATTCACAGGAGACAGTTATCGCGGCATCAAGAAGCCATTAGGATAATGAACATCGAGGATAGTTACGAGCGATTATTATTCGCATTACGCAAGTTAATGCGCTTTTCCTCCCCATCGGGTGCATGCACGCGCTGCGCTCGCGAGTCGTAAATTATTAACGACGAGATCGCGCCATTTTTTTTTCTCCTCGAACGAGATACAGTTAATCGCTTCGACCCGAAAGATCTCCTACACGTCTCTCGACTAATTCGAACGACGAGAAATATTTACCCACCGCGTAAAGTCCCTCCCCGGGATAGGCTACTTTTCCGTCATAAGAACGGGATTCCTTAATCAAGGTGAGTGCGCGATTTATCCGGCGAGGAGATGATAGGTCATTCGGTACTCAATGTAATGGAGAGTTCGGTCCATCCCGGCTTTGGAAATTGGCGGATCCGCATCCGAAGGAAAAGCCATTCGGCTCCCCCCAAGCCGCCGCGATTTTCGTCGGTTTCCCTCCGAACATCGCTGGGAACGTAAATATTTTTCCCGGGGAAACGGGCATATCCCATCGCTGTTATGAAAACCGGGAAAACCGGGGGAGAGGGTGGGTTATGGAGTGCAACGAGTCATTATTCCAAATGCGCACAGATATTTATGCACCGCCTCTTTCTCATTCTCTCCCGGCGCGTTTACCGCGCGTTAACCACGTCGTAACTTACGGAGAATCCAATTATCTCGAGGAATTTTCCGTAAGGAACTCCCATCCGGGAGGTGGCCGGAAAGCGTTTCCGCGCCCCGGGATCCTTTTTCGAGTCGGCGGTCTCGGGAAAATCGGGCTTTCGAGTCGCCGGATCGTTTCGCCGCGTTTTCGGATTCTCGTTTCGGTCCAGTTTCCGTTTGCTCGCGCGGATTCGTCCGACCCGATGAGAGATCAAACGGAGCGGCGGCTCCAAAGCGAGTTTTTCCGAGGTTTCCACGGCGAGTGGACCGAACGATGCTCCGGCTTCCGCGCGGAATCATATCGAGGAAGTATTTGACAAACGGGGGGGAAAACACGGTGGAAGCGGAACGCGGGAGCGGAGGAAAGTTGAAAGCTTTGGGAACAGGGGAGGCACGGGATTCCCCTTGGAGTCCGGTATCATCCGACGAATTGAAATACCCGGCGCGGTCGCTCGGGGAATTTCAAACGTCAAACGCAGACCTATGGAGCCCTACCGTGGAGGTGGACCGTCGAAACCGCGTTTCCTCCGGCTGGACGTCGCGGAAAAAAAGGATAGCCGTATATCCCGGTCGCGCGGAATTTCAGCCGAGGAAGGTCGATCCTCGAATCTCGCGAAGTCCCTCGACAACGAGTCCGACCCCACGGTCGGCACATGCTCGACATCGGATCTCGAAAAGCTCGCCAGACGGGGAGACACCGGTGAAATCGATAAACCGTCCGGCCGATAAAAAGCCCTCGAGGCCGTAACGGTGGATTCCCAATCGACGAGAGCTGGCCGAATCGCAGGATCCGATTTCACGCGGGACCGCAATGGGGATTTACCTCGGCAAATCCTACGCACGAGTCGCGGATATTTCACCGCGACTTCCTCGTGCCGATCCACCCCGACGCCAGATTTAGCGGACGGGTTAATACCTCCGGGGAATTAATGCTTAAAGATCGCCGCAACTGCGAAGAAAGAAAAAAAAAAAAAGAATATTCTTCGCGAGGAGCAAAATCATCGTCCTCTTCCGGCCCGAATTACAATTGCACCCGCCTCCGACTTTCGACAAATGGGTCAAATATAAATGCTACGGAAACGAGGCAACGACTCTGCGCGCCCACCCCTGTAAATACAGGTCGAGGGGGTACATAAAATAAACAGAGCCGCAATAGCAGCCGCCGCGACCCTTAGTGCGCGGGGGGTCAAGTATACGTAAAATACAAGACGCCGCAATTACGCCCTCGGGTCGGGGGTGGTGCTCGAGGCAAAAAGTGGCGCAATTGTATCGCGGCGCGGCCCTTGCCCCGGGGGCAAACGACTCGCCTCGCCTTTTCCGCAATTTCCCGGCGGATTCCGCCCGATCGGTCGAGGACCTCCTCGAAAGTCGACTAATTCCGCCGTGGGAAGAGTGTTCCGCGTCTTCCGTCTCGCCGCACGTGAGCGGCCCTCCCTGGAAGAGGTTAGGTCGACACGAAACTCGCATTACCGAGATACGCTGGTCGAGGAAGACACGTCCCGGTGTACCCTAAAGCCTGAAATTCCTCCCGTCCGGCGGAAACTCATTTATCGGCCCATTCCCCTCGCTTAAGATCGCGTTAAAACTCCGCGGACCGACCGCGCGGTTCTACCGAACGATCTTTCCCGTCTAATTCCGTCTCCTTTTCGCATTGCACGAACGGAGAAATGACGAGTTCGGTCGCTTCGGATGCCTTTGGTCGTATTTCGAGTTTGCCGCCTGCGGGGGCAGTCCCGAAAATGCGGGAGTTTCCGAGCGGGCTAACCTAACCTAATTCCCGGAGAAGCGGGATTCACGGCGGCCGTGGAGCGGCCCGACCGTCGATCGCCGGCTTGTACTTTTAATCCACGATAAGCTCCCTTTAATAACGACGCTATCCAACGAGGGGATTACACGGTCGGTAAAGCGGAACGGGGCATCGCTAACGAAGGCGCAACCACCGGCCGGCTACGAGGGATAAAAAACACAGAGAGAAACACGCCCGTTCGCGCGCGCAAAAAAAAAATGAGGAGTTCACGCGGTGGAAGAAATGGACGCGGATTCGAAAGTGCCCCCGGCCGATTGATTCCCCGCGGGACGCGTGGCAATTTTTCCACCCTGTCGAAAATCGCGTTATCCGCGATCAGCGATCAGCGACCGTCGATACCGTGGATATATCGAAGGCCGGACGAGGGGTCGCCGATCGTATGCACGGCACATTAAACCGCGATACCATTAATGCGTCCCGGTGCATAATCGCGCCAACATCGTCCTCGAAAGCACGACAGGCACGCGCGGGTTATCGCGAAATATCGCTGATTGATAACCCGCTCGTAACGTCGCGTTATTCGCCGGGCATTTGCGGAATTTCGGTCCGGAAGCCTCCGGACGTTTGCTTATCGGCATACGCAACGCGTCCTTCATCCCGGCGCGTTTTCACCGCGTAATTCGCGTAATTCGGGGATTTCGCGGATCTCGCGGATCTCGCGGGAGCCCTCGACCTCGTTCTCGAGCTCCGAAAATCCGGGGACTTTTTTACGACCGCTCCACGCGGTTTTCCCCGTCTCTCGAGATTCCCCCGAGAACGGATATGGACTTGTTCAAGATCAAGAAACCTCCTCGATAAGAGTCGTCGCACGACCCTAGATTTTTTCTCCTTCCCGAAAATCCTGGAAAAATTCGGTTTCCTCGTCGAAAGCCGGGCGTAAAGTCGAGGCGAACGCTCCTTCCGAATTTTGACTATCAATTTTTATGCAAGACCCGGGGCTGATTTACGCTCGGCCAAAATGGCTGCGCGACCTAACTTTTTCCCTGAATTGCGAGGGGAAACGGGCTCGCCTCGGGAAATTCGACGATCGGGGGAAATCGTAAAACTCGCGACAGGATATGTCTCGCGTAAACATCGCAGTGGATTCCTCGGTCGCGATCGATTCCGCTGCGGCTATTAAGGTGAAGTGAAACACGTCGAGGAACTTGGTCGACGTAGATAAAGAAGATTTTTCTAAATGCCTACGTTGCCGACGTTGGTTTTTATATCGACAGCTGGGTCGAATTATATTGGGTATTGTACCAAATGGCATACTCCACCTGTCGTTTTCGTACAATAATTATAAAGAAATCTAAGTAAAACTCCAGAAATCCTCTGGATTCATGCTTTCTGGGGCCCTAATTGACTGCAGAGGGACCCCCTGCGCCATCTGTGATTTCCAGGTGAATTAAATCTTCACCTCGGACCTCGTATTCCCATCGTTTTAGCATAGAAGCGCATACAACACTTTTTTTGCCTTTGTCCCATACAAATGCGAGTTTCTCGATTACCAGAGTGTTCTAAATTGTCGTGAAATTGTCCTGACCCTTTCGATTTTCATATCAGAGCCTTCGATAATTGTATATTGATCGAAATATGAGAGCTCGACGCCATTTTGGTTCTGGTCTGGGCTGAATTAAAAGATTTTCTTTAAAAATCCAAATCTTGAATGTGTCAGGACAATTCTTAGATGATCAGGAGGGATGTGTCAAAGTTTCGGACAGTTTGGTCTAATACCCTTAAAAAAAAAGTGTTGTATTCGAATCGACTGATTTGAAGGGGGTTTCACTTCACCTTAAAGGGGTGACGAACCGTGGACCGTACAGACCCGGCGATCGGGGGTTGAATTAAATCGGATCAATTAGGAGCTTAATCATTCGGGGCGATTTCTGTCCGTCAATATGAAGAGAGGATTTACATCCGCCGAGGAGATCGAGCTCGAGCTTAATTCCCCCGGTGTCGTCGTTAAAATGCAAAAGCGGAGAGACGCTCGCGAGGTGCCGTTTCCCGATGACGCTCCAGGCGCCGAACAACGGGGGTGAAGATAATACGGGGCTTGACAGCCGCTATCAATTATGCCTCGTGCTAATTGAGCACTTGCGAGACGGACTCGATAAAGTCGCCGCTTTGCGCGATAGAGGTCAGGGAATACCGAGACGAGCTTGCATCGGAGTTGCCGAGGGCGGTATAAATTATCCAAGTCTTCCTTAAACGGGCCAACGAGAGGATAAACGTTAATCCACCCGGTGGAAACGTAACGTCCAAGTTACGTGATAAAACCCCACCCACAAGCGTGAAAAATGGTTAAGGTGTAGTGAAACATCCTTCAAATCAGTCGATTCGAATACAGCACTTTTTTTTAAGGGTATTAGACCAAACTGTCCGAAACTTTGACACATCCCTCCTGATCATCTAAGAATTGTCCTGACACATTCAAGATTTGGATTTTTAAACAAAATTTTTTAATTCAGCCCAGACCAGAACCACAATGGCGTCGAGCTCTCATATTTCTATCAATATACAATTATCGAAGGCTCTGATATGAGAATCGAAAGGGTCGGGACAATTTTACGACAATTTAGAACACTCTGGTAATCGATANGGGCCCTAATTGACTGCAGAGGGAACCCCTGCGCCATCTGTGATTTCCAGGTGAATTAAATCTTCACTTCGAGACCTCGTATTCCCATCGTTTTAGCATAGAAGCGCATGCAACACTTTTTTTGCCTTTGGCCCATTCAAATGCGAGTTTATCGATTACCAGAGTGTTCTAAATTGTCGTAAAATTGTCCTGACCCTTTCGATTCTCATATCGGAGCCTTCGATAATTGTATATCGATCGAAATATCAGAGCTCGACGCCATTTTGGTTCTGGTCTAGGCTGAGTAAAAAAAATTGTTTGGAAAAATCCAAATTTTCAATGTGTCAGGACAATTCTTAGATGATCAGGAGGGATGTGTCAAAGTTTCGGACAGTTTGGTCTAATACCCTTAAAAAGAAGTGTTGTATTCGAATCGACTGATTTGAAGGGGGTTTCACTTCACCTTAAGTTAACCAGAACACTAGGCGGGAAACGCCCTCGTGGAGGAGTGCCTCGCGAAAGTGTCGGGAACAAGAGGAAGAAATTCGCGCGCTCTCAGGTGCGAATTTCTGAACGCCGAGTGACGTTCCTTAGCGGCACGGCGTCATCTCCGGTAATCTCTAGGGAAGGTAAGAAACATCGGACGAGTGGAGTGGCTCGAGAATATCGCAGGTAGGAAGCGTCTCATCGGGTCAACGAACACCGACAGGAGACGAACGGAATCTCACCGGGTATCGTCCGGGTCGGCCGCGATAAATAATCGCGGCGCGTTAACCCGAGCGTTTTCACGTATTCCGATACGTAACGTATCTCGGGGGGTTATAAATAGAAATGAAAATAACGCGAGGAGATCGCAGAACCGCGGAAGTCGACATCGGGAATAAATCGAATATGAGATTCGCCCCGACTCGGGGATATTCGCAAAGGGCGCCGTAAACGGTGCCCGTCAAAGAGAATAAAGAGCGCCCGCGAATAATCGCCATTCCGGAAATTCTCCCCCGATTCCCGGGAAGGACCGTTCCTCTGCCAACCGATAAATCCGCCGCGGTAGATGCTGGCAAGGTATATAATTTCGGAATCGGCTTTACGATTTCGATCCGGATACCCCGGCTGAGCAAACTCTGGAATATCTGCTAACTCGCGGATACGCGTTCGGTGACGCACGGTTCCTCGATAGTCTCCGAATCGGGAGAGCGAGTGGCCGACGTTTGCCTTTTTAAAATACGGGTCGGGGTGAAAGTATCGCGGGGAAACGTCGCGCAACTTCCTAGGCATAATTTAACGAACGACTTAACCCGAGGCGACCGTGCGGTAGACGGAGCATGTCGCGCGACTCCACTCCGCCTCCGCGCACGTACGAGCTGGATTATGCATCCCGTTGCGTCCTTTGGAGTCGCGCAATTCCCATGCAAGGGTAGAGACAACATTTATTGCCGGGATAGCGTCTTCGTCCCGTCTACGCGTTTCGGTGAAATTACGAGGGATTACTCGGCAAAGCATGATAAGGACCGTTCGAGCTGGAAGCCTCCGCCGGGTCCCTTAAGGTGAAGTGAAACCCCCTTCAAATCAGTCGATTCGAATACAACACTTTTTTTTTAAGGGTATTAGACCAAACTGTCCGAAACTTTGACACCCCAGCTGTCAATATAAAAACGAACGTCGGCAACGTAGGCATTTAGAAAAATCTTTTTTATCGACGTTGATCAAGTTAATCGACGTGTTTCACTTCACCTTAAACCAAGCTCCGCGGATATTCTCTGCATATTCGAGGAAATACGGCGCCGACTGTCCGGTACTTAAAAAATGAATCGGGCATTATTTGAAAGGTCACCTTTTCCCTCCCAGCCACGGTTACGTACGTAGAGGCGCAATAACGGCAAGGAGTCGCGCAACCTGTCGTGCCGGTATGCAAATATAATATTTGGCCGAGAGGTCCTTGTCTTCGAAGGAGCAGCCAGAGGACGACGTAAACCCGTTCCGTCGCAGTAGCGTTCGGCTCGCTCAAAAGAAAGCACAACGAAGCCATTATACGAAATAAATGCGAATCGCGCGCGATAATACGTCATACCACGCGATAGAGAATAAACGGACTCGTTACGAAACGCGCATTCAAAATACACACACGCAGATGTATGAACTTTGCCTAGAATGCTAACAGACGTAGGTACATTAATTGGGTATAAACGTGCCCGTTCGTTTCTACGCATAAAATGCAGATATGCCGCCATTTATCGGCATTAAAGGTAACCGCGCCACGAGATGCGGCGAAAGAAATTGAAATTAAATCGATTACGAGATATCATCGACTTCTTTCGAACGAGTCGAATCGAGCAATAATTAAACCGGAGTCGTTTTCGGGATTTCAGGATTAGACTCGATTACAAGAGTACGGCGGATGGTATAATTCATTTTCCATGGCGGGGAAGAGGCGTCAACTTAATTATACGGGTTTTTAATGGGAGCTTACAAAATTGCCGGTGAAATGAAAACTCGGTAATTCCATTCGCCACGAGATGAGAATTGACCACGGCGGGGCCCTCGTAAACCGCGATTCGACGGTTTTAATTGAAACTCCGCGGTTTCATTTGTCAAGTTCCTTAGTTTCGTCGGTTTTGCGCGTCACGCGTTGCCCCGACGCATAACGAGCGTTTAACGAGACACGTGGAACTCGGTGAGTCGCGTGCGCGGCTAATGCAGAAAATGTCAGAGGAGTGCCGGAAAGCCGATACAACGTGTCCCCGAATTAGGGACGAGGGTCGATGAAAAGTGGTTTTCAGAACGGCGTTAAGGTGAAGTGAAACACGTCGAGGAACTTGGTCGACGTAGATAAAGAAGATTTTTCTAAATGCCTAGGTTGCCGACGTTCGTTTTTATACTGACAGCTGGGTCGAATTATATTGGGTATTGTGCCAAATGGCATACTCCACCTGTCGTTTCTGTACAATAATTACAAAGAAATCTAAGTAAAACTCCAGAAATCCTCTGGATTCATGCTTTCTGGGGCCCTAATTGACTGCAGAGGGAACCCCTGCGCCATCTGTGATTTCCAGGTGAATTAAATCTTCACTTCGAGACCTCGTATTCCCATCGTTTTAGCATAGAAGCGCATA
>NW_019394505.1:0-103215 GCF_000612105.2 Orussus abietinus
AATTATTGAACACTTCGAACACTGTTGTTGCAAGTCGCACGTAACGATGGAGGGCAGTGCTGCTGGCCTAGGTTATCCTAAGAAGCACCGATTCCCAATCCTTGTTTGCTTTTGGCTCGCAAGGATTCTATTTTTGATGGGATGACTGAGGTGGTCGCGGTCCTTTAGATTTTTGTTTAGACTCCTCGAAGTCTGATTTCGTTCTGATGAGAAAGTTATGCTACTTGCTTAACCGGAGGTGGAGGCGTAAGCAAACGCATCGCGGTTGGTGGAATAGAAAAAAAAGGGGGAGGGTCCGAAATTTCCCAAAAACGACGTAGAGGGTGGACTAACTTGTAACAGTAAATCAAAAATGTGCGCGACACATTTTGCAGCTGGGAGCGAGGGCTCGAAACGGATTAGTATTTATTACAGGGACATGGAAACTATTGAAAAATGAAGAATAGATTTTGCTGCTCGTTACTTTAAGGGCGCTCACCACTCTAGCGATTTTGCAGGGCCTCACGGGGACAACGATTCCGAACGTATTTCTAAACCGATCGAGCTTGACGAGTGCTCATATCGAAGATGAAATGTTGACCTGTGTTTATATGGGAGCGATTTTCGATAAGTGGTCATTTTCATATAAAAAAGTGCAACGACATAATTTCAATGCCGTTTTACCTAGGAAGGAGGTGCTCGATCGAAAATCTCTCCCACATAAACACACGTCAACGTTTAATCTTTAAAACGAGCACTCGTTGATCTCGATGGGTTGAGAAATACGCTCAAAATCGTTGTCCCCGAGGAGCACCTTTTTCAGGATTTTCGAGTTTCTTGCGAGGAATTTGGGCATTCCTTCGCAACCGTTGCCGACTCTAGGCGGAGCGTCCAACTGGCGGGTGCGTGCGGCCGGGGGTCACCCACGTTTCGGCGCCTAGTCCAGACGCGTCTAACTGTTGGGTGAGTCCTATACGTGCAAAATTCGCACACATTTTTCGCCCGTTGCTAAACACCGCCCATTATGCGTCGCGTCTCCCTCATTCGAGCGAGAAAGTACGTTTTGGTTACCTCCCACCGAATTCGATACTAATGCCATCTAGCGGTGGAAGTCATCGTCCCCACTTTGGTGGCGAACGCCGTTAAAAGATGCCAATGAGTATCTGGACAGCGTTCGAACAAGGAAGGTATCCCAGGTCGATCTCTCCGATTTGATTTCTTTCATGATATGTTATAGTAGACTAAAAACTAAGCGACACGTATTTTCTTTAATCTGCCATTAAACACTTTAAGGGGGTAAAACCACCATCCAAAGTAAGGCATGTCAAGGGGCGATGTGGCAGTTTCACCCACAAGAACATAACATTTTTTAACCAATCCACCTGGAAAAGCATTCTCATAACGAGAAATGAAAAATATAATTTTCTCAATGAAAAAAAAAATTAAGGGGTGAGCCACCCCTCACAGGCCTTACTTTGGATGGTGGTTTCACCCCTTCAAAGTGTTTAATGCCAGATAAAAAAAAAATGCGTGTCGCCTATCAGTCTACTATAACATATAAAAGAAATTAAGTCGGAGAGATCAACCTGGGGTATCTTCCTTGTAAGAAAATGTTTCGGAGCTGCGACAGGTCACTTCATTGATTACAGTTGCATTAGAGCAGGGAAGGTCCAGCCTATTTTCTTCCACTCGAAATTATTGCATTCTAAATGGCATCCTCTCCCCTAGTAGCACAAAATATTTGTCCCATATTTTTTATATATTTAACGAATATCGTATATTTTGTAAGTACCGTGGTACCGGAGTACACTCCGGTACCACGGTTAGATATTTGATATTAAACAGGATCAAGTCGACAAAAGTTAAACACAAACACCAAACTAATTATTTCTTAACAATTTCTACGCGTTTACATGTGCGCAAAAAGTCGTTAATCTCTCGCACAGATATATTATGCAACTGTAGAATCTGCCATATTGAAAACGTAGAATTCTAAACAAATTTGAATACAAGCACCAAATTAATTCATTGTTTCTTAAAAAATTTCCGTGTTTACATGTGTGCTAGAAGATGGTTATAACCTAGCAGAAGTCGTATATCGTCCATCTGCGGCATTCTTCATATTGGAAACGTAATTTACTGGTTTTCTACGATTTTCTACGGTAAACTACTTTCTTACGAAATATACGTCGAAAACCTCGAAAAATTGTGAATTACCCAACCCTGTTCGCTGGATGTCGAATACCTGGAAATATCATTAAATATCTTTGCGGCATCCGATTCAGGATGTATACCATTATACGAATAAAAGCTTTGTTATTTATTGATCTAGAACAATTCATGAAATGTTTATCTAAATGCAGGTATTGTGGCATATTTCGGGTATAATAGTCGCATTCGGCCGCCCATTGCTTGCTTATAGAAAAGAAGTTAGCTTCGGTATAGAGTCTCGTCTGACTGTACATGTGCATATGCTTATACTTGGCTTAAGGTGATGTGAAACACGTCGCGGAACTTTATCAACGTCGATAAAGAAGATTTTTCTAAATACCTACGTTGCCGACGTTCGTCTTTACAGTGACAGCTGTATCGTATTATATTGGTTATTGTACCAAATGGCATACTCCACCTGTCGTTTTCGTATAATAATTATAAAAAAATCGAAGTAAAACTCCAGAAATCCTCGGGATTCATGCTTTCTGGGGCCCCAGTTGACTGCCGAGGGACCCCCTGCGCCATCTGTGATTTCCAGGTCAATTAAATTTTCACTCCAAGACCTCGTATTCCCATCGTTTTGGCATAGAAGCGCATACAACACTTTCTTTGCCTTTATCCCGTTCAAATGCGAATTTATCGATTACCAGAGTGTTCTAAATTGTCGTAAAATTGTCCTGACCCTTTCGTTTCTCATATCAGAGCCTTCGATAATTGTATATTAATCGAAATATGAGAGCTCGACGCTATTTTGGTTCCGGTCTGGGCTGAGTAAAAAAATTCTGTTAAAAAATCCAAATTTTGAATGTGTCAGGACAACTCTTAGATGATCAGGAGTGATGTGCTAAAGTTTCGGACAATTCGGTCTAATACCCTTAAAAAAAAGTGTTGTATTCGAATCGACTGATTTGACGGGGGTTTCACTTTACCTTAAGACTCGACCGAGCTTCGTGATTATCATGACAAAGTTGTCAAATATGTGACATTTATCGACATAATATCAAGGATTTAGCAACATTCACCAGTAAATGATTGCACACCAAAAACATTTGTCGATATACCCCATCTTATTCGAGAACGGCTTTACCGTAGGTCGAGGTCGACGTCGACTTCCAATTTGGATCGTTCTCGATCGATCCAATACCGTAGCATAAATTTAGAAATAGACTTAGATTAACGAACAAATAATTTCTACAGCGCCAACGGTGCGAGCGTACCAGTGCTCGAACCGCGCAACCCTTCGTGCCGTCATAATTTCTCCGCCGAGGGTAGAGGACCGCCATAGAACCCCATGGTCAAGTCGCTCGTCTCCCTTTTTTCGATGTTTTAGAGGTCTCCTCTTTAAGAGCGTCCGTCTGTCGCTCTCGACTCATATGGAAACAGTCAAGTCGTAGACTTTTCCAAACCTTCCGAGAAGGATAATTTATTTCTTTAGCGCTTAAGCCTCGCTCTCTTAATTTCGGCACGTACCAATGAGTGGCAATTTGTCACCATATTTCTTAAGTCCTTTCCAAGTTCCTTCTCGGAAGTACTTCTCTAGGAGTCCATCTTGCAGTCCCCACCTACACCTGCTTGACTGCAATGACTTCCCTTCCTACGCTCCTTTGCAACCAATCGGCTGCATTGCAAAATGCAGCCCATTTTTTTCTCTCGACCTATCCTCGGAGATCCTCACAAAACTCCACCCTCTCAAAACTTTCTCCGAGGTCTCGATACTCCGAGATCTTCATCGGAAAACCAGAATCTGTTCATCCTCCGAAAAAGGAAGCATCAGTTCAAACGTGAACACTTTCGCTCGGGTCGTAAAGCAATTACATTCTCACACGGTTCGCTGCTCCGCAAACGCAAATCAACGCTACTTATCACATCAAAAATACTCGCGTGAGTTTCCGTTTAAGTTAGCGGGAGATCCGTCGCACTCTAGTGCACGGTACACAATTCTCGGCTGACTATTACTCCCCCCCTCTTCGAAATGCAAATTTGCGTACCTTAATAATCTCCCATGTCATTACTGCTCGCAGTAATGACATGGGAGATTTACCCTTCGAGTTTTTCGCAGGTTTTTTGCTCGAACGACGCTCATCGATTACTCCTAATGTCGTAAGGCGCAAATTGATCCGTTCATCTTCTCCGCAAATATTCCCACTCCCCTGGAGGTATAGGAGGATGAGAGGAATCTGCGGGGAAGAAGCAGATATGGAGTATGTCTCGGAAAAGACGAATTGCAGACAGGGATGAATCGACGAATCGATATAGATAGATAAATAGACCAACACTTCATGGTGGTCCCGAAATGAATTCTCTTTCGACTAGCATTGAACGAAGAAGTAGAAAGCGGTGCTGTCTAACTTTACCCCATTTTTATCATTTTTCGTTTATTGTGTACAATACAATAGAAGAAAATTTAGAAATAGTTCAGGAAATGTGAGGTTTAGGGGACCCACCTCCGATAACCTTGACCTTAACATATCAGGTGTATAAGCTTAGATCCGCTGCTTGCTCACAGATTGCGTTAGTGAGCATATTATGACACTATGGACATGTCATACTTTTGACATGAGTTTGACATCTGTCAACAATAATCAGTACACATCATCAACAATTTCATACAACAACATACATTTTTCCTTTGGTAATCATGTCTAGTTTTCTGCCTATTTGTGTTCGTTACGTTCCGCTCCACGATCCGGCTCGAAGGCCAAAAAATGTTATGTTGGTTTTGTTAGTTCGATTCGCGGAGGAACGGCTAGATAATTTTCTGGATGTGAAGTGCGATAACGAAACTTAAACGTTTATTTAACACTGGTCATAATTAACAATTCAAGTGAGTTTAACAATAAAATAACGGAGTGAAAGTAACGGAACGATTAATGATGTCTAATTAAGCGGGCCACTAGCGCGAGTGGACTTAGTGATGGCGCGAGAAGTTGAGCGCGTAAAACCGGAGAGTCGTTGTTCTCGCGGGAAATCTATTTTATCTCGCTAGATACCGCGGACGCGTAAAGTCACGCGGGAGACCGAAAGACGCGGTAATGCCGGGACGCTGATGGTCGCTCGGTTGTTCAATCGAATCTGCTGTTTAGGACCAAAGTTTAGAAACAAGAGGGTCCCGGAGAGAGTTTTTAGAGGCGGAGTTTGAAAGAAAGTCGACGAATTGCATTTTTGTATGCAGCCGATTGGTCAAGAAGAAAAGAAGAGGGAGAAGTTTTGGGCAGTTCCAGAGGCGTGAGTGGAGACTGCACATGCTGATGTCGTTAGAGAGTTTCGGAGAACCACTAGACGAAGAGTAAAAGAACGGATGCCATAAATTGTCCTAATTGCGGACGTGATCGAGAGGTACATAGGTTTTCTTGGGAACTTTCGAATGATATTTTCCAGATGGTTGAAGGAGACAGTTGCGGATGAAGAAAGGCGCGTTACGAATGGAGCTCAAAGGATGTGAGTCGCGACGACGACCCTACCTCCAGGGGGTCGACGCCGTTGTCGACCCTTGAAGTGGTGGTTGGCGCGCCTGGACAGCGCGACAGGGCGCAGAGGCTAGTTTCGAATCACACGGGTCATGATAATTACTAATTGAGCTCTAGTTAATTCGGCGCGAACACTGCCAGAAAAAGAGCATATGCGGGAAGCTCTGCTTTTCTGTTTCAATTTGAAGAAATCGGCTGCCGAGTAGCATCGAATGCTTGTGGAGGCCTATGGCGACAGTACTTTATCGGAAACAACGTGCAGAGATTGGTTTCGTCGATTCAAAGACGGCAATTTTGACCTGAGCGACACGAAGCGTGAAAATCGGCCCAGGAAGGTTGAGGACCATCAATTGCAGGCTCTTTTGGACGAGGACGATACCCAATCGCAAAAAATGCTTGCCGAGCAATTGGATGTTACTCAACCAGCCATTTCCATGCGCCTACGTGCCATGGGAAAGGTTCAAAAGATCGGAAAATGGGTGCCGCATGAATTAACCGATAGGCAGATGGAGCGACGCCAAAACATGCGAAATCTTGCTCGCCCGACAAAAAAGAAAGTCGTTCCTGCATCGGATTGTGACTGGCGATGAAAAGTGGATATTTTTCGAGAATCCTAAACCTACAAAATCGTGGGTTAATCACGGCCAACCATCAAAATCGTCCGCTAGACCAAATCGCTTCGGACGGAAGACGGTGCTGTGCGTTTGGTGGATCAGCAAGGTATCGTCTACTATGAACTGTTGAAATCTGGTGAAACTGACAATGCCCACCGCTCCCACCAACAACTGATCAAATTGCACCGTGCGCTGCGTGAAAAAAGGCCGGAATATCAACAAAGACGTGACAAGCAGATTTTCTTCCACGACAACGCACCATCGCACACGTCAAAAGTGGTCCGAAACTATTTGGAGGCACTCAACTGGGAGGTGCTACCCCATACCGTTTATTCACCAGACCTGGCCCCTTCCGACTACCACCTGTTTTCGTCGATGAACCACGCGCTCACTGAGCAACACATCGATTCTTACGAAGATGTCCGACAATGGCTTGATGAGTGCTTTGCCTCGAAAGAGAAAGAACTTTTTTGGCGTGGTATCAACAAATTGCCCGAGAGATGGGACAAATGTGTAGCTAGCGAGGGCGAGTACTTTGAATAAATTATTTTTTCGCTTTCTATGAAAAAAAAAACGTTTTTCCGACTAAAAAAACAGCGGATTTAAACTTATACGCCTGGTAATAATATTAAAAAGTATTTGTGTTAATGATAAACATTACTGTTAATATTCCTCATACGAAATTGATTCTAAAATATATCGAGGTGTCCGCCTCGATATTTTCATTCTTCTATCCTTTTTTTTCCTATTTATCATCAAGTATTATCAATATTGCTAGGTGGACCATGCTAACCTCTACTGACTTGTGTGTCTTACGTACGCATCTTTTATGACTCGCTTTTGTCGTTGTGTCTTTCTCGCTTTCGCTGTATCTGTTGGTCCATTCTCTCACATCTCGTCATTTCAACACGAAATTTCTTGTCGAGTATTCTTACTTAAAATATCTCATACATTCGTCTTGGTGATGATTACAAACTAGCGAAAGGTGCTCAACTTTCAGCATTTTTACTAGATTTGACATGCAAATTGTGCAAATTGTAACCCTCCCGAAGATTACAAAATCGTGTGAAGCTTAGCTGAGATGAAAGTTCGAAAAGTGATCACTTTTACCAAAGATACAAAATCGACCCCCAGGCCACGAGTGTTCACACACTGACTATTGTAGATACAGTGACAGTCTACACGATTGAACGTCTATAATAACAATTGCGCAGGGTATCGACCGTGTGCACGACTGCCCGCGGTCTCGATCGACTGTGTTTATGATCGCTTCTGTCCACAAGACTGTGTTTAGATGTTTGTTGTCCCTGGGTAGGAAGGCTGTTCTGCCCGGCTAGTTTGTCGGGCAGTTGTTGTATGAATCCCGATTGTTTTTGCAAATAGATTTGCAAAATGGGATATTCGTACAACTGCTCACGTGAAGAAGGAACGTACCCGAATAAAGTGAGAATTGTCGCAAACAAACCAAACTTGATTTTATTATAATATTAAATTGACGAGTGACTTGTTGAATTTTGTCAGCTCTTCACGCGTGAATATCGGTAACAGTTGCAGAGATTATGGTGAAGGCTGACGAGAAACGTTGAATTCTATCGAGAGACGGAGACTAACTGACTTACAGAAAAAGTACAGGATTCCTCCTCCGGTCGCAATACATTTTTTGAGGAGGTGGTAGCATATTTCATACCTAGTGATGGGCTGACTGATTTTAAGAAGGGCGATTAAAGTCGGATAGTCAGCCGCGGGATTGGTCGATAGCTGTCCAATACGGTTGGGTGAAAACGGAAAATTTCTAGTTGCCGTGGAGATGGAAAAACATGCTGTATTCCCGTGTGCATGTTGCACGCACGTGTTAGCGGCAAAGTTAAAGAAGGTATGACGGTAAAGAATAGGGACGGTCAACCCGAGAAAATTCTAAAGAACCCTAAACCTTCGCGATGGGACGTACTGGGCAATATAACCGTATCGTAGAAAACTAAAATTGACGAACGGATTTCGGAGTCAGGAAATTGCTAAATTGATAAATGGCCCGATGGGCCCAAGCAGGCAGTAAGTCCCTTTCTGGAAAATTGTCTAACATATCAAAAGCCGCGATGAATTTAAATACATGAGTGTCGCGCACGGAGCAGAGTGTGTAATAAAATGAAAGTACTAACATATTTGGCAAAAATAGTTGATTTCCATTTGTCATTGAAAAAAACGATTTGAATTATGTTTACAATTCAAGAAAGAAGCAAGAATGTATTTGTCAAAGTTTTTTACACCTGAGGTGTTTTTTGAGGAGATCAAACAGACCCTTAAGCAAATATTTCCTAGATCTTTTCATTCTATTTCGAACTCACTGTAATGAAAACTCATTTCGAAAACGATCAACCCTCTGAATTCCCATTCACTCTAATGATCGCGTTATGTTACATAGTTTTTCAGAATATTTGTGTCTTGTAGAGTGTAGTTCACCATATAATTTATTACACAAATTTGAAAACGGCTGGAGCAATAGAATTCAAATTTGTGTAATAAATAAGCCATGAAAATGCAATAAATTTTGGTGTATGATTTATGCGGTTATGCTGACGTGGTTCTGCTAGCTTTAGGGACGTCTGGATAGTCACCCTCGACGCGTTGACGAGCTGTCCTCTGTGTGATACTCATCGCACTCACTGGGATCCCAGCTTTATGACGAGTCTACCATGGCGCCACTTGCGGCAACTCCATGGAACTTGAAAGGAATACAGGTGCAACGGAAGAAATGCGGACGAAAGACTATGATGGACACGTTAAGGTAATATGAAAGGCGCTGAGACATTCGTATCGGTGTCGATACAGTATAATTCATATTTACCCTTCTTGGTCGTAACGCCATTTTGGATACTAAAATGGTAACATAAGCTGGCGCGCCACGGTACCGATATTTATATTTATGTTGGTCTGTTATACTCTACGTTGAAAATTATAAGAACTGAAGTATTCTATATATCATTTCAATAGAATAATTATAAAGAGTTCGATATAAAACTGTCGAAATCCCGTAGTTTCTTGATTTTTCATACTCTAATGGACCAACAGCACCATCTGTGATGTTTTGCTGCAACCAAATTTCTGCTCTTCAAACATATGACATGCACAGGACAAGCAATGCTCTTGCAATCGTTCGTGAAAGTATTTTCTGCATTCTCCCTTCTGACTGTGTAACATTCCATTTTTATAATATTCTAAATTGCTCAAGCTAGGTCCTGAAACGATTCATTTTCTATTCAACAGGTTAAGGTGAAGTGAAACCCCCTTCAAATCAGTCGATTCGAATGCAATACTTTTTTTTAAGGGTATTAGACCAAACTGTCCGAAACTTTGACACAGCACTCCTGATCATCTAAGAATTGTCCTGACACATTCGAAATTTGGATTTTTGGACCAAATTGTTTAACTCAGCCCAGACCAGAACCAAAATGGCGTCGAGCTCTCATATTTCGATCAATATACAATTATCGAAGGCTATGAAGGCAGTAAGTCCCTTTCTGGAAAATTGTCTAACATATCAAAAGCCGCGATGAATTTAAATACATGAGTGTCGCGCACGGAGCAGAGTGTGTAATAAAATGAAAGTACTAACATATTTGGCAAAAATAGTTGATTTCCATTTGTCATTGAAAAAAACGATTTGAATTATGTTTACAATTCAAGAAAGAAGCAAGAATGTATTTGTCAAAGTTTTTTACACCTGAGGTGTTTTTTGAGGAGATCAAACAGACCCTTAAGCAAATATTTCCTAGATCTTTTCATTCTATTTCGAACTCACTGTAATGAAAACTCATTTCGAAAACGATCAACCCTCTGAATTCCCATTCACTCTAATGATCGCGTTATGTTACATAGTTTTTCAGAATATTTGTGTCTTGTAGAGTGTAGTTCACCATATAATTTATTACACAAATTTGAAAACGGCTGGAGCAATAGAATTCAAATTTGTGTAATAAATAAGCCATGAAAATGCAATAAATTTTGGTGTATGATTTATGCGGTTATGCTGACGTGGTTCTGCTAGCTTTAGGGACGTCTGGATAGTCACCCTCGACGCGTTGACGAGCTGTCCTCTGTGTGATACTCATCGCACTCACTGGGATCCCAGCTTTATGACGAGTCTACCATGGCGCCACTTGCGGCAACTCCATGGAACTTGAAAGGAATACAGGTGCAACGGAAGAAATGCGGACGAAAGACTATGATGGACACGTTAAGGTAATATGAAAGGCGCTGAGACATTCGTATCGGTGTCGATACAGTATAATTCATATTTACCCTTCTTGGTCGTAACGCCATTTTGGATACTAAAATGGTAACATAAGCTGGCGCGCCACGGTACCGATATTTATATTTATGTTGGTCTGTTATACTCTACGTTGAAAATTATAAGAACTGAAGTATTCTATATATCATTTCAATAGAATAATTATAAAGAGTTCGATATAAAACTGTCGAAATCCCGTAGTTTCTTGATTTTTCATACTCTAATGGACCAACAGCACCATCTGTGATGTTTTGCTGCAACCAAATTTCTGCTCTTCAAACATATGACATGCACAGGACAAGCAATGCTCTTGCAATCGTTCGTGAAAGTATTTTCTGCATTCTCCCTTCTGACTGTGTAACATTCCATTTTTATAATATTCTAAATTGCTCAAGCTAGGTCCTGAAACGATTCATTTTCTATTCAACAGGTTAAGGTGAAGTGAAACCCCCTTCAAATCAGTCGATTCGAATGCAATACTTTTTTTTAAGGGTATTAGACCAAACTGTCCGAAACTTTGACACAGCACTCCTGATCATCTAAGAATTGTCCTGACACATTCGAAATTTGGATTTTTGGAAAAAAATGTTTAACTTAGCCCAGATCAGAACCAAAATGGCGTCGAGCTCTCATATTTCGATCAATATACAATTATCGAAGGCTCTGATATGAGAAACGAAAGGGTCAGGACAATTTTATGACAATTTAGAACATTTTGGTTATCCATAAACTCGCACTTGAACAGGATAAAGGCAAAAAAAGTGTTGTATGCGCTTTTACGCTAAAACGATGGGAATACGAGGTCTCGGAGTGAAAATTGAGTTGACCTGGAAATCACTGATGGCGCAGGGGGTCCCTTTGCAGTCAACTAGGGCCCCAGAAAGCATGAATCCAGTGGATTTCTGGAGTTTTACTTCGATTTCTTGATATTTATTGTACGAAAACGACAGGTGGAGTATGCCATTTGGTACAATACCCAATATAATTCGACACAAATGTCAATATAAAAACGAACGTCGGCAACGTAGGTTGCATTAGAAAAATCTTCTTTATCGACGTCGATCAAGTTTCTCGACGTGTTTCACTTCACCTTAATCATGTGTAAAACATCAAAAAGGTGAAAGGACCACGCCATGTTGGTTCAAGTTTATGATAAATGAATACATTTTTAATAAAACATGAAATTGCATGAGTTTCAGAACCTACCTTACGGCGACATTATTCACGTGGTAATATTCGAAACGATTCGGTACACACAATTCGGAAAATACTTTTACGAACGATTTGAACTTCCAGATATATATAATTAAAATTATAGTTGGACATGCCCACATTGCCCATCAGTTAGTAAGCTTTGGTCTATGAAACACAAAACAATGCACTACTTCCGGGGGTTGATAACACGCAAAAAACATGAGTACATACTCAATTGTCGGTATACATTACATACACACACATTTCCACAAAACCGAAAGTTTGAGAACTTACACCAAGCTTATACCACACGCACAGTACACGCCGTTCTTGTAAAGTCATCGCAAATGAACAATAGTAACTGCGCGCTAAGGAAAAACTGTTTATGACCGAAATAGGTATATTTAACGATGGCCGATTAGCCGAAGAAATTTTCAGCTCCTTTTGGAAGGAAAGAGATCTGTCAGGTATGTCGAGGTTGATGCGGTTATCGTCCTCTTTTGCGAACAACTGTTGGACTGATAAGATCATTCAGGACCATATCCAGAAGTGGGTAATGGAGTTCATGTAATAATTTGATCATTTGACCGGATCATCGTACCGCCGGGCGACGTGATTGATGCTGATGATCCAACTGTGGCCTCCCACTACATGGACGAGACTTCTCGCGTGTGTGTGTGTGTGGGTCTGTGCAATTGATATTTTATGCATATGAAAATTAACATTTTATCTACCGCTTGTGTATTAAATGTATAAGAGGAACCGTTGTCATGGATATAATTTCATTAAATTTTGATTTATAGCCTACCAGTCGAAAAGTGATTATGGTTAATATCCCATTTATAGGCTCGCAGTAGGCGGGGTTTTAACACTAGATTGCCGGATGTTGGGCATATACCTATTTTGCCTGAAAGTAGTCAATTTGACTCAAACATCAAAATTGAGTTAAAAAAAAAAATAAAATTTTAGTTTAATGAAACTTTATTCAAAACAATTGTTACATATACATTCTGGAAGCACTCTTTACAGTATAAAGTATAATATTTCTTTTGGAGTAGGAAGTGGCCCTGAGACGTCTTTGAATTTGGTATGACCGGGAAATCTACCAGTATTTTTACCATCTTTCAATGTTTCCCATAATGTCCCATCAGCAGCCCTTTGTGTTGAAATTTCTTCATTATCGGATCTATCTGCAGGATCTAATTCACTTTCGGTTTCAAAATCAGGAATATATCGTACTCTTTTTTGCCAAGAGTTATATAACGATCACTATCACTAGCCCTTGATTCACTTTCAGATAGAAAACAGCTCTTCTTTTTCTAGGAGCTGTATGATGATCTTCATCTTTACTGCTCGAAAATTCAATCCTATTAGCTTGATTCTCTATTTCATATAGTTCGGTATCAGATGCATCGGATTCGATATCTGATTGGTTTTCTCTTATTTGGGTCAGTTTTTTTCGCAATTCAAGGTCTGTCACATTTTTTGTCATAATAGCAACCAACATATGATCACCAATTAGGGGTGATCGTTGTGCCTTCCTGCTCACGAAACGGAATCACTGACTTTGTAAGAAAGTGCTGGTAAGAGGCCAGCNTAAATGAGTGAAATTGACTCGTTCCGGCAATCTAGTGTTAATGTAGAGTTACAATATTTTTGTTTACAAATCATTTTGTAGTCAAATGAGATTTAAACAATTTGCTATGTAAATGAAAACGTTCATGTATGCTTTTTAATGTATTTAGCGCGAAACTGTACTGAGTTTCCTGATGCTGCCTCCAGACGTGGAAATTGCACGCAATATCATCTCAGTATGCACATAGGAACCCAATTGCGACACTCCATGTATATTGATTGAGCATGCCGGTGAATGACAGGGTAGGGAGGATTGATCAACGGAAAGGGAATTGGAACCAAGATGGGCTGAAATCGAGAATGATTTGGGATCATGTTAATGACAGTTACTAACTAAATAATCTTACGACGAGAAGTCCAATGAGTACACTTCGGGTGCTCGCCAAATGAAATGTGTTTAAATTGCGTTTTTAATTTTTTTCATTTGATCAAATTTAGTTTTGTTTTATTTAGTTAGATAAAAATAGAAAACTGTAGATTTTCATAGACACATGATTTCAACTGATAATATCATTTTTAGAATAGATGTACTTGTATTATATGGAACAAAATGTATAATTTGGCAATAATATCTAATTTGAGTGTGTTCTGCCCGGCTAGTTTATCGGGCAGTTGTTGTATGAATCCTGATTGTTTTTGCAAGTAGAATTGCAAAATGGGATATTCGTACAACTGCTCACATGACGAAGGAACGTACCCGAATAAAGTGAGACTTGTCGCGAACAAAACAAACTTGAATTTATTATAATATTAAATTGACGAATGAGTTGTTGAATTTTGTCAGCTCTTCACGCGTGAATACTGATAACAGTTGTAGAGATGATTATGAAGGCTGACGAGAGACGTTGAATTCTATCGAGAGATGGAGACAGGGGGGTGACACTGCCATGTATTGGGGTGTAATGCTTATGCACTACCGCCATCTTCGCTTGGAGTAAACCTTTTTCGCGAACTAAATTATTTGGCGAGCTATTCAAATTCATTTATTAAACGAAGGGATATTTTCAGGATTTGAAAAGTACTTGCAATGATCAAAACAGACGTTGCTTAAACTGACACGCAAATGTAAGAAAACAGTATATTTAACATAAAAGAAGTAACAAAAGTGTCAGTGGCGAAACGCCTGTTTTATGATGATCTTCATCTTTACTGCTCGAAAATTCAATCCTATTAGCTTGATTCTCTATTTCATATAGTTCGGTATCAGATGCATCGGATTCGATATGTATAAATATTTTTCGTTATACAAATTCTATACAAATTTAATTTTTGTTATAATTAGTTTCATCGATTCAAAATGCGATCTATAGATCGCATTTAATCCATTTAATTATTACAAATATTATAGTAAAAAACTGCAAACTGTTCTTGATTTACACTTTTACTCACAAACTCACGTTCTCGATTTAATACCCGAGGTAATCGAAACTTGTGGAAATATTGCCACTAATCGAGGTTAGGTTCACTTTGATTCACTTGTCCCGACTATTTTTATGCGCATCTACGCTGCGCCTCCTGGAGTCTCTTGCTATTGGTTAGAATATTTTTTTCTCTGTTGTTCTCTTTCTATTAGAGTGAGAAGTCACAACACTAGCGCAGTCTTTACTTGGAGTAAGTGAACTAACTTCCGCGTTACACTCTTCCCATAAGGAGTGTCACCCCCCTGGACGGCGACTAACCGACTTACAGAAAAAATACAGGATTCCTCCTCCGGTCGCATTACATTTTTTGAGGAGGTGGTATCATATTTCTTGCATAGCGATTGGCTGCCTGATTTTAAGAAAGGCGGTTAAATCGAATAGTCAGCCTCGTGATTGGTCGGTAGCTGTCCAATACGGTTGGGTGAAATCGGAAAATGTCTAGTTGCCGTGCAGATGGAAAAACATGCTGTATGCACGTGTGCATGTTGCGCGCACGTGTTAGTGGCAAAGTTAAAGAAGGTATGACGGTAAAGAATAGGGACGGTCAACCCGAGAAAATTCTAAAGAACCCTAAACCTTCTCGATGGGACGGACGGGGCAATATAACCGTATCGTAGAAAACTAAAATTGACGAACGGATTTCGGAGTCAGGAAATTGCTAAATTGATAAATGGCCCGATGGGCCCAAGCAGGCAGTAAGTCCCTTTCTGGAAATTTGTCTGACATTTCAAAAGCCGCGATGAATTTAAATACATGAGTGTCGCGCACGGAACAGCGTGTTTAATAAAATGAAAGTACTAACATATTTGGCAAAAATAGTTGATTTCCACTTGTCATTGAAAAAAACGATTTGAATTATTTTTACAATTCAAGAAAGAAACAAGAATGTATTTGTCGAAGTGTTTATACACCTGAGGTGTCTTTTGAGGAGATAAAACAGATCCTTAAGCAAATATTTCCTAGATCTTTTCATACTATTTGAAACTCACTGTAATGAAAACTCATTTCGAAAACGATCAACCCTCTTAATTCCCATTCACTCTAATGATCGCGTTATGTTACATAGTTTTTCAGAATATTTGTATCTTGTAGAGTGTAGTTCACCATATAATATGTTAAAAAGTATGTTTATCGTTATTTCCTGCACTGCGGTCGTTTCGAATGAATTTCCCGATACCCTGATTATCTGATTATCCCACTATCAGGGTCTCCAGGTGTATTAAACGGTGCTTCGTGTAATTATCCGCCTGCTTACGCGCATCCCCTTGTTATCGAAGCTTGGGGGCTCATGCATTACTAATTCAATTACGTAGAAATTGCTCAATTACAGCTAATATATCAAAAACTAATTTTAAATTTCTCAATTAAGTAGTAATTATAAAATGTCCTCCTCCCGATAAACAAGACTAAAGCAATATATCTCCCTCGTTTAATGCTTCACCTGAGTTTATTTCCACCCCCTCACTAATGGTTCTTTCATTTTATTTAAAAATAAGTATTGTACACATTATACCGGTTGAATCGATGTAAATTACCATCTAAAATATTAACAATGTTAACTGTAATATTAACTGTGTCAAGAAATATCTTGTATTAAACATGTTGTATTCGAGAGGGCTCGTCCAACAGAAGTACTTTTATTTTTCTTTTGTCCCTTATTTTCCAAGATATCACGCTGACCATCAGTTTTTGTAATAGTCCACACATGATTTTAATGTTACTAATATGCAGCCGATGAAAGGGCGAGTTTATTGAGCAATAGCAAATTTACTTAAGGGTGCTCACCACTCCAGCGATTTTGCAAGGCTTGACGGGGACAACGATTCCGGACGTATTTCGTCACCGATTGAGTTCAACGAGTGCTCATATTAACGATAAAAGATTGACCTGTGTTCATATGGGAGCTATTTTCGATAAGTGGTCCTTTTGGATAGAAAAAAGTGTAATTACATTATTTGAATGCTCTTTTAACTATGAAGGAGTTGCTTGATCAAAAATCGCTCCAACATAAACACACGTCAACATTTTATCTTTAAAACGAGCCCTGGTTGAACTCGATCTGTTGAAAAGTACGCTCAAAATCGTTGTCTCCGTGGAGCACATTTTTCATGATTTTCGGGTTTTTCATGAGCAATTTGGGCTCTCCTTGACAACCGTTGTCGAATCTAGGTGGTGCGTACAATTAGCCTGTGTGTGCATCCGGGTGTCACACACGCCTAGTCCAGAGCCGTCTAGCCGTTGCGAGAATTCTATACGTGTAATACTCGTACACATTTTTCGAACATCGCTAAACAAGCCCATGGTGCGTCGCGTCTCACTCATCCAAGGGAGAAAGTTCGTTTTGGTTACTTCCTACCGAATTCGATGCTAGTGCCATCTAGCGGTGGGAGTCATCGTCCCCACTTTGGCGGTGAACGCCGTTAACGGCGTGGTAAAGTGGGGACGATGACTTCCACCGCTAGATGGCATTAGCATCGAATTCGGTGGGAGGTAACCAATCGTTTTTTCTTGGTCGGATGCGTGAGATGCGACGCACCATGGACGATGTTTAGCGAAGTTCGAAAAATGTGTGCATGCATTACATGTATAGGACTCACATAACGCCTAGACGACTCTGGACTAGAAGCCGAAGGGTATGTGACACCCGGACGCACACACACGCCAGTTGAACGGTCTGCGTAGAATCGGCAACGGTTGCCAAGGAGAACCCAAATTTGAACCCAAAGATCGAAAATTGCTCCCATGTAAACACACGTCAACATTTTACCTTTAAAACGAGAACTGGTTGAACTCGATCGGTTGAGAAATACGCTCAGAATCGCTGTCCCCGTGCAGCATTTTATATCATTTTCAGGTTTCTCACGAGGAATTTGGGCTCTCCTTGACAACCGTCCCCACTTTGGTGGTGAACACCGTTAAGGTGAAGTGAAACCCCCTTTAAATCAGCCTATTCGAATACAACACTTTTTTTAAAGGGTATTAGACCAAACTGTCCGAAACTTTGACATGTCACTCCTGATCAGCACGGGAACGCTGTTCCCGTGGAGCATTTTACATAATTTTCAGGTTTCTCACGAGGAATTTGGGCTCTCTTTCTCTCTTTCTAACTCAAGTTGTATACCCGATTTCTTACCAACCTAGAGGGCGCGGTGCTTGGTCTAACTTCCTCTCTGTATTCAAATTCCGTTATTCCTAAATTATAAGAAGACGTGGCAGATTGGATCAGCTCCTCCCTCTACATCCAAATATAGTAGAATTTGGATATACTATTCCTTCACCACAAGAGAGCGCGGGTGCTTTGTCCAGCTCCTCTCTCTATATCCACATATTACTATTCCTTCACTATATGAGGGCGCGGGAGCTTGGTCCAGCTCTTCCCTCTATATCCACATTGTACCGTCGCGTCGTCCACGTGAGCGTTTGTTGCTGTCCTCGGGGCGTAAATCCGGGACCTCGCGATTTGCAATTAAATTCGCGAACACGAAGATAACGCGACGACCGTACGCCAACTTAATATTCTACGGTTGGTTTTTAAATGAACGTGGACCTGAGCTAAGCTGTTCTTATGGTCGGGTGATTTCTGTTGAAATCCGTGTGCGATATTCTCTTGTTGAGAATTGACTGGTTGAAGTTAGTGAATCAAGTCGTCTGGTTAAAATGTGGGAACCAAGTCGACCGATTGAAAGTAGTGAACCAAGTGACGCTCTTCGAGGATCGCAAAGCTCTCGAAGGTAGTGTCCGCATGCCTCCCTTGCAGGGTGGGAGTTACACAAATTTGAGATTCTCGAATCAGAGAATCGTGTGGGAGGAGTAATGTTGGAAATTCTGTAAATACTTGAGTTTTTTCCGGAAAAAAACCCCAAAAAATGTAAAGGAGGGATTCCTCCAATGCCGATTGGTTAACTCCCTTGAACGTGCCAAATTTTTAGGTGCCGCCCTTTACTTCGTCCTAGAGTGTCCCAGGTGACTCGCACATGGGGTCGTCCGAGATCCACAAGAGTTGCCCGGGCACGGAAAATTCCAAGTACCACTAGGTAGTCGAACACTTGGGCGCCTTGGAGTTAACCTCTTCATGGGTTTATTAGGGTTGGATCATTTGAAACCGGAAATTTAGCAAATCCAAGGGTTTTTTTAAAAATAAATGAAACCATGAGCGTAAAGCAATATACGTCGCTCGGTTAGACGTTTAAAATAAATTGCTACGACCGCTGTAAAGCAATAAAGAAACGCGAAGGAAAGTTGTTCTTGGCATTGGGGCTGAAATCCTGAGAATTTGAAAAATCCGATTGTTAAACATGTGATTGAATCTAATGTGTCAGGACGTTTGTACGCAACACACATACTACTATTTCTTCACCATATGAAGGCGCGGAGGCTTGGTCCTGTCTCCCGCTCTATATCCAATTTTCCTAAACCTAAAGAAAATACAAGGAGCGTTTGGTAGCATTATTAACTAATTTATGCATGACGACTCATTCCCAACTACTAAAGACGACGACAGCACACGGGAATACGTACCAAGGGACCCCTAATTATTACAAGCTAAGTTGTAACGCTTTAAGGTGGTTGAAATAAATAAATTAATGAATATCTTATCTTCAAACTCTTTCGCCTAATTCCACCCACCCAGACGTAACAGATGCATGCATTTGACCAAAATTTCGCTGTTTATCAATCCTTTAGGTTAAGCAACCACCTTCACTTTCCGCTGTAGCATTTATCATGCATCGATTATCCACTTACTGCCTCGGGAAAATGATAAATGATGGAATAAAATATCCAGTAGCACTCATGCAAAACAGAAACGAAAGGTTCCTTGCCTCGTCAGCTGAAGTTAACTATCTCAATTAACGTGCCGACTTGATAATCAACACTTTTCCATGCTTTTCAACGCAACTGACTCCTGTTTTGTCACAATTGTAAATATTTGCCGTAGTCAATCTTCTGTATCCCGTCATAGGATTTTCAACATTTTTGATGAATGCATCAACTTGTGGTTTATTGAAACCCACTGTTTGCATCAGGCTCGTTGATTCTGCTTTCCTAAATAATAAGTTAGGGTGCCTTTTCAAGAAATTGTAATAAAGGTGTTTTCCAGCTGTTCTCTTTTCGGCATTGAAGTGAAGCAAAAGTTCTACTGACAAATCGTGTGCAAGCTTTAAAATCTCCTTTGTTGCCAGAGGTAAACATCGATTTGCTAAATCTTTTACATGACTTACTAATTGTTCGTCATATGCTGGTGGCAAGATTTGAGTAAATCTTCCTAATTTAGGTATTAAAGTTACTTCTCCTCCAGATTTTAACAATTTTAATTTGTCAAATACTGTACTCTTTGATATTCTGTACCTTGAAGATGCTTCCCTTATATTGATTTCATATCACATGACTTTGTCTAGTGCAGATTTTAAATTGTATAGGTTCCAAGAACCATTCTTGATTTTTCCTCTGACGAAATATGTCTATCGACTCTCTGAAATGGAAACGTAAACTGCAGACAGAAACATAAGCAAAAGATACAGATAGGTTAAGCATCCGGGAATAGGGAACAATAGCTTGTGCGGTGCCAGGGAAAATCATAAGCAAATAATAATACGGCTGCATAAAAAATTTACTTCCAGTATGTAAGTCCTAGAAGACGAACTTGATGAAATACTTACCAAGCCAAATAAAAGTTGATTTACAATAATAAAAATCACGACAATTTCACAAGTATGGCAATTCCTGACTTTTGCGATGCAACATCTTCACGCCAAAATTCAGTCACTTTTTTACAGTGTGCAACCGTAACAAAAGCATATCGAAAGTTGCTTATACTTTCTTTGGCCTCATCTCCCTTCTAGCATCTATAACTAGTTTGTTGCATTTCAAGAATAACATATGATAAAGACTCGCGCACATTATGCCGAGACGGATCGCAGCGCATCGCATCAAAACATGAAATTTCCGTTCAAGTTGTCAATTGACATGGTTTGCTTCGGTACGTTCATCAAAATTGATAGTTTTGAATTTTATTTATTTAAAATCTTTTCGATGAAGGACGTTTTATATTTTAATGCATTTCCTCGCGGCTTGACTCATCTTTAAGGTGAAGTGAAACCCCCTTCAAATCAGTCGATTCGAATACAACACTTTTTTTTAAGGATATTAGACCAAACTGTCCGAAACTTTGACACATCGTTCCTGATCATCTAAGAATTGCCCTGACACACTCAAAATTCGGAGTTTTCAACAACATCTTTTAACTTAGCTCAGACCAGAACCAAAATGGCGTCGAGCTCTCATATTTCGATCAATATACAATTATCAAAGGCTGTGATATGAGAAACGAAAGGGTCAGGACAATTTTCCGACAATTTAGAACACTGTGGTAATCGATAAACTCGCATTTGAACGGGAGAAAGGCAAAAAGAAAGTGTCTTATGCGGTTCTATGCTAAAACGATGGGAATATGAGGTCTCGGAGTAAAAATTTAATTAACCTGGAAATCACAGATGGCGCAGGGGGTCCCTCCGCAGTCAATTAGGGCCCCAGAAAGCACGAATCCGGAGGATTTCTGGAGTTTTACTTCGATTTCTTGATATTTATTGTACGAAAACGACAGGTGGAGTATGCCATTTGGTACAATACCCAATATAGTTCGACGCAACTGTCAATATAAAAACGAACGTCGGCAACGTAGGTTGCATTAGAAAAATCTTCTTTATCGACGTCGATCAGGATCCACGACGTGTTTCACTTCACCTTAATGTGTGCCCCCGCATTTTTGCAATGTGATGCGCTGCGGCTCGCCCCAGGTATAATATGCACGAGCTTTTAGGCCGTTTGCACACACAGCAGCAAAACTGGCGTCGGTACCGGATACATTGCAAATAAATGGGAGCTTGCCCATGTAAGCCGGCAACCTCCGATCCGGCTTGATTGCCGGTCCGGCCGTCCAGCGCGCTGTCGTTGAACTCGACAAACCCCATGTTGGAAGAGCGACCAGCATATCGATTCTTTTGAAATTTTATGTAAACTTGCTCTCTCGGATACCTACTCATTCATCAAATCCGGCGCCGACTCCGATTTCGCCGGTGCGTGTAAAAATTATCATTCTCAGTGCCGGCGTTTTTCCCGGATGCAATGTAATTAAATGGGAGCTTGGACATATAATCCAGCAATCTCCGGTCCTGCTCGATTACCGGTCCGGCCGTCCAGCGCGCTGTCGTTGAACTCGACAAACCGCATGTTGGAAGAGCGACCGGCATATCGATTCTTTTGAACTTTTATGTAAACTTGCTTTCTCGGATACCTACTCATTCACCAGATCCGGCGCCGACTCCGATGTCGTCGGTGTGTGTAAAAATGATCATGCTCAGTGCTGGCGTTTTTCCCGGATGCAATGTAATTAAATGGGAGCTTGGACATGTAATCCGGCAATCTCCAGTCCGGCTCGATTGCCGGTCCGGCCGTCCAGCGCGCTGGCGTTGAACTCTACAAACCGCATGTTGGAAGAGCGACCGGCATATCGATTCTTTTGAAATTTTATGTAAACTTGCTTTTCTCGAATACCTACTCATTCATCAGATCATGAAACAATCGTCAAAATGTAGGGAATCAGGAATTATAAAACATGCATTTGGAATTTTTCGAAAAAATTCATTTTTAAGGGGTGAGCCACCCCTTTGAATACTTCTTTTACCCCTTACGCGAGCAGTAATAGTTCTATCCTAATGAAACTTTTTTTGTATTGTTCTGGTCTATAAATTATCCAAGTTTCATTTGGATAGAGCAATTACTGCTCGCGTAAGGAGGTGCTCTGAACTGTTCTGAATCCTCTGAACTGTCTCCAAAGGTGGTTGCTGGTTTTCATCGCTGAATTTGGGACGGCGCTCCAGTTGGTGGGGGCTCTATGATCTAGACGAGGGCGGTGATTGCAGGGGTGTTCGATGTGCTGCAGAGTCATCTGGATGCTTTTCGGGTTGGTTGATCGCGACCTGGTCTACTTCGGTCGGTGGCGCGGTCTTCGTCAGGCGGACTCAGGACTCCTTTCGCAAGCGTGTGTCGTAATCGTGTCTTAAATCTTAATTTATGGAATTCCATGGCTACTTTCCGAGTTACCGGGTTATAACTAATTCGTAACGGGTGCCTACGTAACAATATACTGAAAAATCCGTAGTTCTACTGAGAAATCCGTACATCTGCTAGCACTGGCGCCGACTCCGATTTTGCCGATGCGTGTGAAAATTATCATGCTTGGTGCCGGGATCGGGGCCGGCTCCGGCTCCAGTTCTACCGGCGCCTGTGCAAACGCTCTTATCCCTACAAGAGCCCGAAATCCCCGTCTAACTGAATTGTTATGCCTTGATCCTAAAAGTCTTCGATATAAGAAGGCGTAAAATGTGAAAAAACGCGCCATCAATGCCATTTGGTTCCCGTCTGGAATTAATTCAAGAATTTTGTTCAGAAAAAAATATGTCATGGATGTTACGACCTTCTTTAAGGCTTTCACATTTACGTGATACATTTTTAAAGGATTCGGTGAAACCAGTTCGGGGAAAAGTGTTATAAATAATTTGAAGTCTCAAGGGACACTTTTATATAATCTCTATCATATTAAAGAACTACCATTCACAGAAATTGATACTGTGAAACATAAAATAAATGACGAACCCTGTCGATGATTACTCGATCGCGATTCATCGATCTGAACCCTTTCAGCTCAATTCTGATCATCTCACTGTCGGTATCTCCTCGAGCATGAAATAGGTCCTCGTACTGTTATCCATCAGAGTGTAGGGATCCCCTTGCGATGAGCCTTTGATGGATCATATGTTGCCAATTGGGTCACATCGATATCCCCTAATAGCTAATGAAGCGTCTCAAAATTTGAAACATGCTAATTCGGGCATACGTTACAGAATAAGAATTACGAAAAAGTAGATGAACAGATAAACTATCCTCGCCCTCTTTGGTGAAGACCTTATAGTTAGGACAGATCTGAGAATTAAAAAACAAATTATTGCTATACGTTTAGCCCATACACAATTTCTACGCGAATTAGCAATAGCAATCTGTCGGCCACGACATTGATACCATTGTTATGGTACTATCGAACGGTCGTGAACAAATAGATAATTACGCAAAGTTCTATTTAATACGCTGGAGGCTCTGATAGAAGCATAATCGGAGACATGAATCGAAATGTTAGTTTAATGAATTTTGATTTAATAATCATCGACAGTTTCCCCAGCAATTTTAATCATTCACCCGATGAGTAATGATTTCCGGAAAATAATTAAAATTCCCGAAGTCGGTTGACACTTAATATTCTTTTAGATGTCAACTTCGGTTACAGATTGCAAGAAGACTTAGAACCACAGTTGGACCACGGTCCTTCCAAGATATGGCAAACTATTAAAATTAAAATATGTGTGAAATGTACGGCAATATTATAGCGAATGAATGTGGAGGTTAGAATTTTCTATCGCCATATTTTCTCTTAAACTTGAATAATTGGATCGACTTCGGCCCAAGATGTAGCCAAGGATTTTACCGAAATCGAGCCACCAATTGTGTGTCCAGAATTGGTACAAACGTATGCCGTAGTTAATCATAGCTAAACCTATGCTAATATTGCTTTGGTAGAATTGGATTATATTTAAGCCATGACTTTGCCGAGGAATGACTATGTTTCTGTAAATTCGACAAATTCTTTACGGAATAATCTTCCACGCTTCAATGTGGCACATGTATGGCCCATCATTGGTTTTCAAAGCTGGGCGTACAATAATAGCACAACTTTGGTAACATCCTGGGTAAAACTTCGGGTCAAAGTCAGCTCCGTCGTTTAAATTTCGAAATGAAAAATATCTTGAACAATCCCCGGCCCATAATTCGTGCTAACAAGGAAACATTCCCAAGTGTCCGCCCCCAATGTTATTGATTTCCATACATGTTGAAGAACACAAAAATTTAAGAGACACGTGTTTTTTTTATATTTGCAATGGTCCATATTTAAAGGGTGAAACAACCCCCCAAAGTTTGGCGAAAATTCAGTATTTATAATAATTTTCGTAGAACCAATGGACGAATTTCGACGAAACTTGGTATAAACGTATTCCGTATAAGGACGGTGAAAACACAATATTGTCCAGCAATGCTACACCCCCCCAAGGAGGTGAACTACCCTTCAAGCGACATTTTTGTGTAATATCTATTAAACAAGCATTCCTACTTAGGTCCCACTTACGCGATGTCATTACTCACAAAAAATGAAGAAATACGTGTTTTTTGCTTTTTACCAATAAACATTTACACATCAGTTGTAAACAATGAATGTAGGTGGTATACGGGTATATTCAGAGTAGATTTATTGGGTTATATCGTGACCAGTTCATTGTACATAAATTTTGTGAACGTGCTAATTCCTCAAAATGTCGTTGGTTTTCATAATATGCAATTATTTACGAATATCGCTAACTCTATTATCGTAAAAACAGTAAAAATCAAAATTTACCGTTTCACCAAGGAGATTGTATTACTAGTTGGAAACGGGTGATGACTGCGTCATCGGATCTGTTGCGAAACTATTTGTCTCTTAAACTTTTTTTAAATTTATTTACAAATAATTGCATGCTATGAAAACCAAGAACATTTTGAGGAATAAGCACGTTCACAAGATTTATGTACAATGAATTGGTCACGATATAATCCAATATAGCTAGTCAAAATATACCAATACACCACCTACATTCATTGTTTACAACCGATGTGTAAATGTTTATTGGCGAAAAGCAAAAAACACGTATTTCTTCATTTTTTGTGAGCAATCACATTGCGTAAGTGGGACTTAAGTAGGAATGCTTGTTTAATAGATATTACAAAAAAATGTCGCTTGAAGGGTAGTTCACCTCCTTGGGGGGGTGTAGCATTACTGGACAATATTGTGTTTTCACCGTCCTTATACAGAATACATTTATACCAAGTTTCGTCGAAATCCGTCCATTGGTTTTACGAAAATTGTTATAAAAATCGAATTTTCGCTAAACTTTGGGGGGTTGTTTCATCCCCTAGATGTGGACCATTGCAGATATAAAAAAACACGTGTCTCTTAGATTTTTGTGTTCTTCAACATATATGAAAATCAATAAGATCGGGGGCGGACACTTGGGAATGTTTCCTTGTAAGTTAATACCGTTATTGGCCTATTCGAATTCTTTACGTTTTACCACGTCTCAAAATGTTGTGGGCCAATTCTGTTTCGAATCCGTGACCAAGATTGACACTCAATATTTATTACGAACTTGATTAAACTTTAATTTAAAAATCGGGTCAATAATATTCCAAGGTGTTGCCCATAGTTGGCAAAATACTGTAAAATATGGAAGTACAAATCTTGTGCATGTATTTAGACGGAGCATGCTATAGAATTAAAATAAATCTTGAATACCGCTTCTAGTTTTAGGCTCGAACCATTAATGACTCAATTCTCCAAGATCGATTCCGTAATACAAATTTAGAAATATCAGCATTGGCAAGGGGTCGAAGCCACGCTTGGCTCAAGCTATTCCAAAAGTTTCATAAAATGTTCCAGACACTAATCACCGAGGTTCTGACAAAATTTAGCCTGTGGCGCAAGTATGGATTAATATTGATTACATTAGGTATACAATAATGGCACAACCTTGATAACATCCTTGGTAAAGTCACGGGTCAAGATCGGTTCTGGTTTTCTGTGATGGTACTTTGCAGCACCTATTTTGACCTGCAGTATCCGTTAGGACGCCTTAGCCAACTCAAACTATTAAACTGTTTTGTGTATAAATCCTTTGTTCTGTATTTGAGTTTGTCATCTTTATGGGTTGTAAGAACATGAGGAGCTAGTAGCTCTTCATGCAGTTGCTTCTTTGTGTGATGACGCGGCATTGCTAGGACGTCTCCCGCGGGGTTTGTTTCTGTGTAGGGCTTAGTATGTTGTTATATTGTTTTGTGTTCGGTTTCGTTTGTTGCTTGGATATAGTTATTTTAATTTTTAGTTGAAAAGCTTTTAGTTAAAAAGTTACCTACTTTGGATGGTGGTTTCACCACCTTAAAGTTTTTAACGGCAGATAAAAAAAAAGTACGTGTCGCTTAGTTTTTAGTCTATTATAACATATTATAAAAGAAACCAAATCGGAGAGATCGATCGGGATACCTTCCTTGTTAGTTAGCGACTTGCTAAGATCGGGACACAGTTGCTACCTACACTTGGTCGTAAAGGTGTTTGTGAGTACTTCTTTTAAATGCTACTACATGAAGAGAGGCAGGATCTAATACCAGAATGATCAAAGTTGGGTACGAAAGACCCAATTGGAAGAATCTTGATCGCGTAATCACCGACAGAATTGCTCGTTAGTTCATTAACCTGGAGTATCCATCAAGAGTCGATCCCGGGAGGGAGGAGCTCTGTGAAAGGTGGGGTGAGTCGCACCTTTAATTGATGAAGCGGACTCAATTTCCCGGAGCAATTCTCGCGTATAATCCTCGTAGCCGGTTCTTTACTCCTGGGATAAGGCCTCCTTTTAGCTATCCCGAGCCTTGGATTTGACGGATATGACAAATGACTCGGAGCTGTAATACGGAGTCATTCCAACCATCGAGTTCTCAAATTGTAAACCTTCCAGCGTTTTGGGGTAGTGTACTTGTAAAACGGAAATCATTACTCGGCCCGGTACTAAAACAGTTCCGCAGTCATGAACCCTCGGCGGATTTTTTTATCGTGGTGTAGCATCTGAAATATGTCATTTTGACGCGTTTGGTTGTCCTGGTATTACGAATGTTCTTAACTCTTCCTGTAATTACATACATACATTCGGGTGGAAATTGGGTATTCAATACTCATGGGGAATAAATTTCAAATGACGCAGCAAACGTCTTCTTATATTTTACATTTTATTTCACGAAATTTACGTCGTATTATCTCATGAATTCTTGTGTAACAATAGATATCGTGTTAACGATCATGACTAGGAGGACATTGTTGCGTCGCATGTAACAGAACATAATTCCCATAGATCCTAGATAGAGGGCTCCATAACCGTTCTGAATTAAACATTGCGATGCCCGATTCCTTGGGAAACGTTGAGAACCTAATTAAATTCTAATAGCCTCGGCACCTCTATCTAGAGTCCTTAGGCCGTAGTCTTAATATTCATTGAAAAGCGCATATTTAAGGAATCTCGGGTCATAGTTTATAAAAGTTTCAATATACAACGCCTGAGGGGGCGCTCATCACTCCAGCGGTTCGCAGGGTCTCACGGGGACAACGATTCTGGACGTATGTCTCCACAGATCGAGCTCAACGAGTGCTCATATTAAAGACAAAATGTTGATCTGTGTTTATATAGGAGCGCTTTTTGATAAGTGGTCATTTTTGTATAAAAAAGTGCAATGACATAATTTGAATGCCATTTTAACGAGGAAGGAATTGCTTGATCGAAAATCGCTCCCATGTAAACACACGTCAACATATTGTCTTTAAAACGAATGTAAAACTGGTTGAACTCCATCGGTTGAAAAAGACGCTCAAAATCGTTGTCCCCGTGGAGCAACTTTTTCATGATTTTCAGGTTTCTCGCGAGGAATTTGGGCTCTTCTTGGCAACCGTTGTCGAATCTACGCGGAATGTGTACCTGGCGTGTGAGTGCGGCCGGGTGTCACACACGCTTCGGCTTCTAGTCCAGAGCCATCTAGCCATTGCGTGAATCCTATACGTGTAATGCACGTAAACATTTTTCGAACATCGCTAAACACCGCCCATGGTGTGTCGCATCTCACTCATCCGAGGGAGAAAATACGTTTTGGTTACCTCCTACCGAATTCGATGCTAATGCCATCTAGCGGTTGAAGCTATCGTCCCCACTTTGGTGGTGAACGCCGTTAATGGTGCTCACCACTCCAGCGATTTAGCAGGGCCGGACGGGGACAACGATTCCGGACGTATTTCTCCACCGATCGAGTTCAACGAGTGCTCATATTAAAGATAAAATGTTGACTTGTGTTTATATAGGAGCGATTTTCGATAAGTGGTCATTTTTGTATAAAAAAGTACAACGACATAATTTGAATGCCATTTTAACTAGCAAGGAGTTGCTTGATCGAAAATCGCTTCCATGTAAACACACATCAACATATTGTCTTTAAATCGAATTTAAAACTGGTTGAACTCGATCGGTTGAAAAAGACGCGCAAAATCGTTGTCCCCGTGGAGCACGTTTTTCATGATTTTCAAGTTTCCCGCGAGGAATTTGGACACTTCTTGGAAACCGTTACCGAATCTAGGCGGATCGTCCAACTGGCGTGTGCTTGTGTCCTGGTGTCACACACGCTTCGGCTTCTTGTCCAGAGCCGTCTAGCTATTGCGTGAATCCTATACGTGTAATGCACGTAAACATTTTTCGAACATCGCTAAACACCGCCCATGGTGCGTTGCGTCTCACTCATCCGAGGGAGAAAGTACGATTTGGTTACCTCCTACCGAATTCGATGCTAATGCCATCTAGCGGTGGGAGTCATCGTCCCCACTTTGGTGGTGAACGCCGTTATTTTAATTTACATTACTTATAAAACGCATTGTAACGTTTCATCTATTTCTAGTTCTAACCAATGACGAATGGAGGCACGACAATGGTCCGATAAAGAAATACAAGCGACGCACGATGAAAGTGTAAGATATGTATTGATTCGTTATTGAGATTGCTAATTAGAGGTGTATCAAAAATATAAAACTCTCTCACGTAACTCTGATAAATTACGACGATGAATGCTGAACGCCGTTAACGGCGTGGTGAAATGGAGATGATGACTTCCACCGCTAGATGGCATTAACATCGAATTCGGTGGAAGGAAACCAAACGTTCTTTCTTGGTCGGATGCGTGAGATGCGAGGCACCATGGGCGATGTTTAGCGACGTTCGAAAAATGTGTGCATGCATTACACGTATAGGACTAACACAATGCGTAGACGGCTCTGATCTAGAAGCCGAAGCGTGTGTGACACCCGGTCGCACACACGCGCCAGTTGGACGCTCCGCTTAGAATCGGAAACGGTTGCTAAGGAGAACTCAAATTCATCGCGGGAAACCCGAAAATCATGAAAAAGGTGCTTCACGGGGACACTGTTTTTGAGCGTATTTCTCAACCTATCTAGTTCAACCAATGCTCGTTTTAATGATAAAATGTTAACGTGTGTTTACATGGGAGCGATTTTCGATCAAGCAACTCCTTCCTAGTTAAAAGAGCATTCAGATTATGTCATTGCACTTTTTTGTACAAAAATGACCACTTATCGAATATCGCTCGTATATACACACAAGTCAACAATTTATCTTTAATATGAGCACTCGTTGAGCTCGATTGGTGGAGAAGTACGTCCGGAATCGTTGTCCCTGTGAGGCCCTGCAAAATCGCTAGAGCGGTGTAGGCCCTTAATTTCGTTTATTTTCGCAGCCCTATTATTTGCGCTTATTTGTACTATTACGATCGGTAGCTTTATGTTATTTTTTCTCATCTTTGCTGTATTAAAACTTCTGACATTGACAAATGTGAGTTCGGTCGTTTGCAGGTCTCTAAGTTCGCGAAAGATTTCTTCCGGCTTGAAACTACTATGGATGCCTTTTAATTAGAAAGTCTCACCTTTTTTTCGTTTCTGGGTGTGCACGTGAAATACTGCCCATTAACTTTTTCCATAATTTCCCGCATTTTTTAATGCTCGTTTTCGCTGTCGAGAAATATGGCGTCGAGCTCTCATATTTCGATCGATATACAATTATTGAAGGCTCTGATATGAGAATCGAAAGGGTCAGGACAATTTTACGACAATTTAGAACACTCTGGTAATCGATAAACTCGCATTTGAACGCGATAAAGGCAAAGAAAGTGTTGTATACGCTTCTATGCTAAAACGATGGTAATACGAGGTCTCGGAGTGAAAATTTAATTGACCTGGGAATCACAGATGGCGCAGGGGATCCTCTGCAGTCAATTAGGGCCCCAGAAAGCGTAAATCCAGTGGATCTCTGGAGTTTTACTTCGATTTCTTTATAATTATTGTAAGAAAACGACAGGTGGAATATGCCATTTGGTACAATACCCAATATAATTCGACCCAGCTGTCAAAATAAAAACGAACGTCGGCAACGTAGGCATCTAGAAAAATCTTCTTTATCGACGTTGATCAAGTTTCTCGACGTGTTTCACTTCACCTTAACTTTTAGTATTACTTCGTTTCTTTGCAACAACCTTTTGCAATAAAACGTGCTATTACTTATTCAGGTACAATACATATTTCACCAAAGTTCAAGCTTTGTTAACTTTCCAGCTTCGGGATCACCCTTTATTAGTTCGTTAGAATAGTTTGAATAAAACTGGGATTTATTGAGTGTTTAACCCCTGCCTGTTAAAGGGTTAAATGGGATGATCGCAGACATGTGAGCCGGCGTGACTAATTCAGAACCATGTATGCGTTTCCACTTGCGGTTACGTGGCCCATAAAATTACCCAATTCGGTTTCCACGATTCATTAAATGCGTTAATTTTCACCACGAGTGAGTTGTATAGTGCAATTGACCTAATCCCTGAGATGAAAGGAATTTCCCGGTCCCCTGAAAAACGGTTACCCAGCGAACACTGTTATATAACTGTCGGGTAAATGTTACGTTTTCGAAACTAACATGTTATGTACCATAAAACTGTTATTATTTTAGTTATTAGTTCTTGAAAAATATGAATTTAGTAAATAATAATGAAAGTGCGTTTTTCTTTCCAACGAATGTTTTTTACTTTATATAGGGTAAGTCCGGGATAGTTGGACCATGTTTTTTTAAAGTCATTTTTTATGAAACTTCGCAATGTCTAGGATTTGGTATATTTTTTTATAATATGTATATATATGACCTTGAACAATTGTAAGCACTTCTCCAGCTGTTACACTAATCACACTTGAAGTTATGATTTTTTCTTTTTTTTACTCGGTAGTCCATCTATCCCGGGGGTACTCGGGTTAGATGGACCACCTCCTAGGGATTGATGGACCTCTGGTATACGTTACTAAATCAGGGTGTAACACAAGAAATACATGTTATCAAAGGTATAAACATTGTTTATTTCAAAGTATAAAGTTATAAACTGCTTGAAAAGTGATTAATATAGAGTTATAAACAATTTGAAAAAGGATAAGTAAATTTGATAGTCAATATACTTAGAAAATATAGGTAGTTTGATTTATATTCACATCCATCCATCCATTCATCCATATATCCATTTATATAGAAAGTAAAGCCCTAATAGGAGATATGGTCCGCCTATCCCAGGTTTTTTCAAGTAGTCCATCTATCCCAATTGTCGGGGATATATGGACCAGTTTCCCGTCCAGACAAACAACGCTACCGGCATCCCATTTTAGATCAAGATTGTACTCAAGTATACACTTGAGTTATAGGATTGATCTTACGTCGAAATCATTGAAACTAACTTAACCACATATCAAATAAATCCAGTATAAAATATTTTTCAACTCACCAAAAGAAATAAACAAAGTTTTCTTCTAAAATACGCATGAAACTCATGAGCAAAACTAAGCGTCGTTCCGTCTACTCAAGAAGAACAACTTCAAACAACGACTGCAGCGCTGCTGTGACACCCCAGCCAAATATTCGACTAGTCCGTCTATACCGGTGGTCCATATATCTCTGACTTACCCTATTTGCTTATTTGCCTTTACATTTTCTTATTTTCTTTATAAGCATTAAGGGCATTTGCAGTGCTTCATGGGGACAACGTTTTGTAAACGTATTTCTGAACCGATCGAGTCGAAAAGTGGATAATTTTCATATACAAAAATTCAACAATATCATTTATAAGCACTTTTAACTAGCAAGGAATTATTTTATCGAAAATCGCTCCCATACATACACAAGCCAATGTTTTGTCCTTAAAACTAGTAGGGAAGACAGAGGTCTAATGTAACAATTTTTACGATTTTATTTTTACAATTAATTGTAACACCTCTTTATGATCGAAGCTTGTTCTATATATTCAGTGAACCTCCCCTTGAAAGACAGCCTACAATTGAATGATTCAAGATCCTATAAAAGTCAGTAACTTTTATCTTCTCTTAAATGTATTTGTTACATGTGCAACCGTTGCAGGGGACGGTTGTAACACTCATGGGGACAAATGTAACGCTACTGATTAATACAAGAATACTCAAGTAACTATAGTTAATAACTATGTTTTGGTAAATACAGACGAACACAACAAAAGTTACTTATATACGATACGTATAGAAATAAATAAATATAAATATGGCACATTTTTAATTAGTAATACATTTTGAACAGTAAAAGTAGAAATGGTCCATCTTGTCTTCCGTTTTACTGATGCACTTTTCATGGGACCATTTCTTGCATTGGGGGCCCTGAATCCAGATTTGGCCCATGTTACTTTTAGTGATATACAAGGCTACGTATGTCCATTGAAGATAATCCGAAATATAAATCTGCGGATTTACGAATACATTCACAAAATGTGCGTTCATTTTCATGGGATAAAACTTTGTTATATTGTTTGTACACCATAATCATTTCTTTCCCTTCCTTTAGGCTTTTTACGTACCTATTTTAGTCGCATGACAAATTTCAAAATCATTGACTACCCTCATTTGACGGCGACTTTTATTCATAACTGAATGTGCAACACGTTTCGTGATATCTCCAGATGGACATCGGTTCGATATCTTTTTACGGACACGGGGCATGTTCAAAGAATCTGCAAGAATTATATTATATCGAATTTATCCGTGGGAATGTTCATGATCGGAGTTAAATGTTTCGTGTTACATTTGTGACAGTCTGACTTGTTACAATTGTCCCCAATGGCTCTTTTCAAATAATTGATACAATAACAGTAGCTTAGAGCCAGTCTACCTTCAAATGGATTAAACATATAATGAACATCTAGAAGTGCAATACTGTGGCATGATTAATAGTATATTGTGCAACAAGGGCCGATAATTGGCGATTACGTCGAATGTGAAGTTTGCGGTATTCACACGAGTCGCAATCGCCAACTTCGATTTGCGTCGCACACGATAGTTTTTATAAGTGCATGTAAGGCATCGCTATAAATATTGGCTTGTTTGGAAAGTAATTTCGTTTTTTTTTTTAATGAAAATGAAAGACGATTTTTTATAGCGAATAAATATTTTATTGAGTTATATATTGTCCATTCCGGTCCAATACCTTTGGCCATCTTTCTGGCAGGAGCATGATTCTACGCGCATAAAATGTTTGGTTTTTGCTGGCAAAAAACTGATCCAGGTGAATTTTGACCTCCTCATTTGAAGTAAAGGTTTTACCGTCTAAACAATTTTGTAGAGACCGGAACAAGTAATAATCAGAAGGTGCCAGATCTGTAGAATATGGAGGGTGTGACAGTATATCCCATCCAAGCTGCAGAGGCTTTTGGCGAGTTAAGAAACTTGTATGAGGTCTCGCATTATCTTGGTGAAACACTACACTTTTCTGTTGATCAATGCTGGTCTCTTCTGTTTAAGTGAATCATTCAATTTGTCCAGCTGGTGACAGTACACTTCAGAATTGATCGTTGTGTTGTTCGGTAGAATCTAAAAAAAAAACTATTCCTTTGAAATCCCACCAAACAGATACCATCACCTTTTTTTGATGAATTTCGGCTTTCGAAGTTCTTTGAGCCGGTTCATCTTTTTTACTCCATGATCTCTTGCGTGTAACATTGTTGTAGACAACCCATTTCTCGTCCCCAGGGATGATGCGCTTCAAAAATGGATCATTTTCTTGACGTTTGAGAAGCAAATCACAGACGTCAATGCGATGACACAAATTTCTTTCCGTAAGAACACGAGGAATCCATATGTCGAGCTTTGAGATTAAACCTAGGCGTTTCAAATGATCATGAACGGTCGAATTCGATAAATTTAATCGCTCTGCAATTTCACGAGTTGTTATTCGCCGGTTTGCATCAATTAATGCCTTTATTGTGTTTTCATCAGCTTTAAGTGGTCTTCCAGAACGTGGTGCATCTTCGATATCAAAATTGCCGGATCGAAATTTTGCAAACCAGTTTTGACCCTGGCGTTCTGTCAATACATCTTCTCCATACACGTCGGATCATTTTTTTCTTGCTTGAACAGCATTTTTACCTTTTCGATAGTAAAAAAGTAAAATATGCCGAAAATGCCGTTTTTCAGTTCCCATATTTAAAAGGGTACCAACCAAAAACTACTGCGTAGAATCAATCAAACTTTTTCACAAGCAAGCCTTGCTACATCAGCTGTGAAAATATATAATGTTTATGTGGCTTAAGTGTGAATTTGGCCGTAAAAAAAAAAGTAAGTCCCCTGTTGGGAAACAACGAAATTACTTTCCGAATAACCCAATAATTCAATGCACATATGAGCTGCACTAAAACGAATTTGACAAAAGCCGAAACCGGGGTCCAGGGGCGAATCCCCGGTGGGGGGTTTGAGGGGCTAAACCCCACATTCTACAAAAAAGTAAATTTTCATGTAACAAAAAAGTACCAAACAAAAGCAACAAACAGACTTTTTGCCACTCGCAAAATTTATCTCAACTAGCATGATATCGTTCCTTACATTTTTGCGGTAGTAAACCTTGGACGACATTGGCAGCGATTTCTTCGATATCAGGCGGTACTCCCCACTCCTAATCACTTTCTGCGTAGTCATTTTTACTATTTAAAATTCGATTTACTATTTTTACTATTTAACTGGATATTTTTGTTTCGCTCAAAGACCAAGTGACCGAAAATTCTCCCAAGAATCGAAAGTGAAGCAAGTAGAAACTGCGCATGCGCAGGCCCAACTTCTCCATCGTAGCATGAAATTAGCAATTTTCGACCCGTAAAACTGTCATCAAAAGCGTCGCATTTCATGCGCGTGTTATAAAAATCAGTTTTATCCACTCCGGGTTTCATATAAATCGAAGATATGGAACTCATAAAAATAGTACTGACCTATGCCGTATCACGAGAAATAAAAATAACAAGAGAACGTCTGATTCAACAAACGTGAAACTACTGCAAGATATTCCTAGTATCCATGGAAAGCTTTCACTGCTTAACCACGCTTTTTCAAGTTTGAATAAACAATTTATTACGTTTGTTGCAATTGCCCCGTGTTACATTTGACCTCGGTCTCCCCTACTCGTTAACCCGTTCGTTACCATGGACGAGATATCTCGCGACCCAATACTGGCCGATTAACGCTTTTGACGAGATATCTCGCGACCCGATACTGGCCGATCAACGCTTTTGACGAGATATCTCGCGATCCGGTAGTAGCGAATTAACGCTTTTGACGATAATCTAGCTTTCTAGCACCAATATTTTGACATTCTAAATGAATATATTTTATAACTAATTCTATTCGTATAGCTAAAAGGAAGAAATAAATACAGCTACTACCGGATCGCGAGATGTCTCGTCCAAAGCGTTGATCGGCTACTACCGGGTCGCGAGATATCTCGTCAAAAGCGTTGATCGGCTACTACCGGGTCGCGAGATATCTCGTCAAAAGCGTTGATTGGCCAGTATCGGGTCGCGAGATATCTCGTCAAAAGCGTTAATCGGCCAGTATTGGGTCGCGAGATATCTCGTCCAAGGCAACGAAAGGGTTAAACGTGATCGGTTTTTAATACGCCCATGATCGCTGTTCCTATAATGCACCTTTTTCGCGATTTTCGGATTTATCGCTCGCGTTTTGGGTTCACTTTAGCAATCGTTGCCGAATCTAGGTGGCGCGTTCAACTTGTGTGTGCGTGCGTTGTGTATCGACACACACGAGACTCATAGATCAAAGTCATCTAGCCGTTGCATGTATCCTTGTTCTGTGACACTAAACAGCTCGCGATTGTCAATCAATCCCCGAGGGTCGTAAATCCTCGGGCCGGAGAAGTTTTGCTGAAGGGGGAATTAACCGCCAGCAGCTGGTTTCACGTTTTGAATGAAAGTATTCCGGATTTCAGTAACACAACAGACTATGTTTACTTGTATTCATGTACAGACAAGGAAAGATGCGTGATTTCATTCAGGTAATCAGTTGACTAGGCAATTGAACTTTGCACTTGCGTTGACTCGGCAACGAAAGGATTATGCGCTCAGTTGGTTCGGCAAGTGGAATGAGTGGACGTTGATTTGGCAACGTTTTCTCTGTGAGGTCCGATGTTGTCTCGGCAACTTTCAGGTGGAATCTCCGTTGACTCGGCAACATTTTTTCTGTGAGATCCGATGTTGATTCGGCAACGTTTTCTCTGTGAGACCCGATGTTGTCTCGGCAACTTTCAAGTGGAATCTACGTTGACTCGGCAACGTTTTCTCTGTGAGATCCGATATTGTCTCGGAAACCTTCGGTTGGAATCTACATTGACTCGGCAACATTTTCTCTGTGAGATCCGATATTGTCTCGGCAACCTTCGGTTGGAATCTACGTTGACTCGGCAACATTTTCTCTGTGAGATCCGATATTGTCTCGGCAACCTTCGGTTGGAATCTACGTTGACTAGGCAACATTTTCTCTTTGAGATCCGATGTTGTCTCGGCAACGTTCGGTTGAAATCTACGTTAACTCGGCAACATTTTCTCTGCGAGATCCGATGTTGACTCGGCAACTTTCGGTTGGAATCTACATTGACTCGGCAACGTTTTCTCTTTGAGATCCGATGTTGTCTCGGCAACTTTCGGTTGGAATCTACGTTGACTCGGCAACATTCTCTCTGTGAGATCCGATGTTGTCTCGGCAACTTTCAGGTGGAATCTACGTTGACTCGGCAACATTTTCTCTGTGAGATCCGATGTTGACTCGGCAACTTTCGGTTGGAATCTACGTTGACTCGGCAACGTTTTCTCTTTGAGATCCGATGTTGTCTCGGCAACTTTCGGTTGGAATCTGCGCTGACTCCTCAACGTTTTTGAGAGAGACCCGATGTTGCCTCGGCAACTTTCGATAGGAATCTGATTTTTACAAAAGTTCTTAAAAAGCATCCGAGTGCATAGTTCTCCTTCCAGCTCGGTGGAGGGAAGAAGTTAGATTTGAGTCGAGTATTCTAATTGGCAGGGAAAATTTTCGAAGGGTTTCCACCCTCGAAGGCACTCGCGAAATGGCCGGTCACGTAGGCCGCGGATTCGCGGAAAAAACCCTCGAGCGACGTCTGGTCGCCAGAAGCGGATTTCGGAATTTTTGAAAATCAAAAAATCTGTTCGCCAGACGTCGTCCCGTACCCTCGACGAAAACCCTCGAAAAGAGACCCTTTGAGAATGCCCGGACTCAAGTTTATTGCCCCCTTTCGAAGATGGCTCGGGTCCTTCGGTACACGTGGGAAGGACCTTGAGTTTTCCATGGGCCCTGACTTGAGCGATTAGAAAAAGATTAAATTTATGCTAATAATTAACGCGGATGGGCTGTCAACGCTCCAGTCCTATGTGCAGAGAAACGAATACATTTTTCGATCGTCGTCGAGGATACATGACGTTTCCCCGCCGTTATTTTGCCGCCAACGTTTCACCCCATCAATCCAACAGTTTAACAGATTTGAACCCCAGTCTGCCAATTTCAAACCTATTGCTACCAATCATGTTAACAGTTGGCCATCCTGGTTTAATATGACCTCGAATTACCCAATACAGGGTTTCATCTGACTAACCAAGCCAGTCTAGGGGCAGGTTCAAATCAAAGCGCGAATCAGATTTCAAATCGGAATTGATGATTGAAAGTTAAACCGAACTAGATTGACCATACAGATCATCAGATCAAACTGCCAATTGAAGGCTGATTTGAATTGAACAGACTGTTGAATCCCCAAATCGAATTGGTAATTGGCTTACCACATCGAACTGGGGTTTGCATTTCTATACCAAAGTGGTGATTCGATCATTATATCGAGCTGGTGATTGAATTTGTACATCGAACTGTCCATTGAGAGCTGGTCCAAACCGAACGGCCAATTGGACTTTGGTCTCACTGCTTTAGCCCCTCAATTATGTAATTGGTAGGAAACTCGTGGCCTGGAGGGACTAACAATAAGCCCTTCCGAGATCCGCCTAAACAGCTAACCTAACCCAACCCGATCATTACTCTAGATGGAAATAGTGATCGAATTTCTGCACCGAACTGCTGTTTAGAAGATTTTTCGGACCGAACCAATGGGACTTCGATCCCTCCATTTATTGGTGTTGTTGCAAGTCGCACGTAACGATGGAGGGCAGTATTGCTGGCCTAGGTTATCCTAAGGAGCACCGATTCCCAATCCTTGTTTGCTTTTGGCGCGCAAGGATCCTATTTTTTGACGGGATGACTGAGGTGGTCGCGGTCCTTTAGATTTTTGTTTAGACTCCTCCACGAATATATCGGTCCCTGGGGACCGTGTAGACTCTTTCATCAGTTCCTTACAATAAATTATCGGTCTTCCTCTGCCCACAAAAAAACTCATATCTAACGAACAGAGGGAGTAAAAGATTGGGGAAAAAGATTGATCAAATGACAAAATATATCCGGCAGTAACTTTCTTACCAACTATTTCAAAATTTGATGATAAAATCGAACCTCGAGCATCTCTGGATAATTGAATCGATTATCGAGATACACATATCATATCAGAAAATCAGTTTGTCATTGGATTATGTTCAATATTTGAAGAAGAAGATGCTTTGACCAGCGGAACTGAAATTCCCCGTACTTTTTATTCGTATTTACATTATTGTACTTTGCTCCTATTTTCAAAGCATTTTAATATATGTTAAATATAAATTTGTTATAAATGAATTTATTTACAAAGATCTATCTTTCTGTTAGAATACTTTAGAAATAGAAGCAAAATATACTTAATACTAAAGATACCATATGTGATTTCAAACTTGTAACGTTATGCAGATTTGGTTTCGAACCACCACTATCAATTATTGAACACTTCGAACACTGTTGTTGCAAGTCGCACGAAACGATGGAGGGCAGTGCTGCTGGCCTAGGTTATCCTAAGGAGCACCGATTCCCAATCCTTCTTTGCTTTTGGCGCGCAAGGATCCTATTTTTTGATGGGATGACTGAGGTGGTCGCAGTCCTTTAGATTTTTGTTTAGACTCCTCGAAGTCTGATTTCGTTTTGATGAGAAAGTTATGCTACTTGCTTAACCGGAGGTGGAGGCGTAAGCAAATGCATCGCGATTGGTGGAAGAGAAAAAAAAAAAGGGAGGGTCCGAAATTCCCCAAAAGCGACGTAGAAGGTGGGCTAACTTTTAACGGTAAATCGAAAAAATTGCGCGACACATTTTGCAGCTGGGAGCGAGGGCTCGAAACGGATTAGTGTTTATTATAGGGACACGGAAACTATTGAAAAATGAAGAATAGATTTTATTGTTCGTTACTTTAAGGTGAAGTGAAACACGTCGAGGAATTTGATCGACGTCGATAAAGATTTTTATAAATGCCTACGTTGCCGACGTTCGTTTTTATATTGACAGCTACGTCGAATTATATTGGGTATTGTACCAAATGGCATACTCCACCTGTCGTTTTCGTATTATAATTATAAAGAAATCGAAGTAAAACTCCAGAAATCCTCTGGATTCAAGCTTTCTGGGGCCCTAATTGACTGCAGAGGGGCACCCTGCGCCATCTGTGATTTCCAGGTCAATTAAATTTCCACTCCGAGACCTCGTATTCCCATCGTTTTAGCAAAGAAGCGCATACAACACTTTTTTGCCTTTATCCCGTTCAAATGCGAGATTATCGATTACCAGAGTGTTCTAAATTGTCGTAAAATTGTCCTGACCCTTTCGATTCTCATATCAGAGCCTTCGATAATTGTATATCGATCGAAGACGCCATTTTGGTTCTGGTCTGGACTGAGTTAAACAATTTTTTTTAAAAATCCAAATGTTCAATGTGTCAGGACAATTCTTAGATAATTAGGAGTGACGTGTCAAAGTTTCGGACAATTTGGTCTAATATCCTTAAAAAAAAGTGTTGCATTCGAATCGACTGATTTGAAGGATGTTTCACTTCACCTTAAGCTAGAAGGTTCCGCGGGCGGTAATTCCCTTATTGCAGAGGGCATAAATGCCCTTTTTACGGATTGGCTCTGTAAGGACCTCGGACGACCCGCTGAATATAGTTGCCTATTGTTAGCTCGGTGTAAGGGACGTCGCTATGTACATTTAAGTTTCAACAATTGGGTAATGTGATGTGATATAGTAGACCATAACTGACGGCGGTGACTCGGCAGCAGCAAACTTCCTACTTCCGTTGTTAAACATTGCTCATTATGCTTTGCATTTCTTCTCATCCGAGTGAGAAACAACATTTTGGTTACCTTCCACCGAGTTCAATGCTACTACCATCTAGCGGTTGAACTCATAGTCTCTGTTTTACAAGGAAGGTACTGAGGTGTCTCTTTCCGATTTTGTTCATTTTTAAATATGTTATAGAGGACTAAAATCTAAGGGATCCGTGTTTTTTTTTTATCGGCGGATAAACACTTTTAGGGGGTGAAATCAGGCTTCAAAGTTGGCCGTGCAAGGGGGTGAGTTGGCTGTTTCATATAGAAGCACTCGACCGATTTTCATGAAACAACCGTCAAAATGTAGGGAATGAAGAATTATGAAACATGCATTTGGAATTTTTCGAAAAAATTCATTTTTAAGGGGTGAGCCACCCCTTTGAATACTTCTTTTACCCCTTACGCGAGCAGTAATTGCTCTATCCAAATGAAACTTGGTTAATTTATAGACCAGAACAATACAAAAAAAGTTTCATTTGGATAGAACAATTACTGCTCGCGTAAGGGGTAAAAGAAGTATTCAAAGGGGTGGCTCACCCCTTAAAAATGAATTTTTTCGAAAAATTCCAAATGCATGTTTCATAATTCTTCATTCCCTACATTTTGACGGTTGTTTCATGAAAATCGGTCGAGTGCTTCTATATGAAACAGCCAACTCACCCCCTTGCACGGCCAACTTTGAAGCCTGATTTCACCCCCTAAAAGTGTTTATCCGCCGATAAAAAAAAACACGGGTCCCTTAGATTTTAGTCCTCTATAACATATTTAAAAATGAACAAAATCGGAAGGGGACACCTCAGGTACCTTCCTTGTTAGATTAACTCATATGCCATTTGCATACGTCGGTAGGTAGGAATATCTTAACCTCATAAAAGTTGCCTGCATTTCACATATTGTTAATTTTGTGTACAAATAAAAACGTATAACACCCAGAACATGTATTCCGCGTAGACGAAAAATGAAAACGGACATAAGCATAGAAAGAGTCCTGATCAATCAAATGTGACTTTGACAGTGAATTTCCTATTAAGGATCAAAGCTTCAATGCAGACCAATATGCTACGTTTTTCAGCTGCTCTTGTTTTGTGTTCATCATTCCTATCGACGTTTCCTAACGCGGCATTTGTCGATATGCGTCAAAAGTGTTTTGTGTGAAATGCGTTCAGTCACTTCCAGATGCATGCTCTCAATATCATGAGTATTACAGCAGCCTACTTTTTTTCCGGCATTTTGTATTTCTTTGTATAGAAATTGTGTTAAAGTTCGCTAATTTGTTTCGACATAAATTTCGGAATAGAATGTTATTAATGAAGAATGATGTTTTTGCTGTTCTGTGCAGGAAAATAAGAACAAGCGATGGTAACAAACAGTTGTGACGACTATTAACACTAAACGTACGGGTACTTTACACATACCTATACTTACCATAAGGGGTCATTTGACCCCTCATGAAATGAACATTGATTTTCATAAAGGAATTCTTAATTTATTAAAGAAAATAATTCCCAACATAACTTCTGATTTTCAATAAAATGATCGAACGTATATATTTTATTTTTATAAATAAAATAATCAATTAATTACACTTTTTAGATGTAACTGGTTTCTCCTTCGTGCGTTTTCCGCAGACAAATTTTTTGCAAATTATGCATGTTTCAGTGGTTTTATTCCCCGTGGACAATCTTATTTGGCATTTTCTTCGTGATTGGGAATTATTGCTCGGGCTGCTTGATGTTCCTTCTTACAAGGAAGGTACCTGAGGTGTCCCCCTCCGATTTTGTTCATTTTTAAATATGTTACAGAGGACTAAAATCTAAGGGACCCGTGTTTTTTTTTATCAGCGGATAAACACTTTTAGGGGGTGAAATCAGGCTTCAAGGTTGGCCGTGCAAGGGGGTGAGTTGGCTGTTTCATATAGAAGTACTCGATCGATTTTCATAAAACAACCGTCAAAATGTAGGCAATGAAGAATTATGAAACATGTATTTGGAATTTTTCGAAAAAATTCATTTTTAAGGGGTGAGCCACCCCTTTGAATACTTATTTTACCCCTTACGAAAGCAGTAATAGTTCTATCCTAATGAAACGTTTTTTGTATTGTTCTGGTCTATAAATTAACCAAGTTTCATTTGGATAGAGCAATTACTGCTCGCGTAAGGGGTAAAAGAAGTATTCAAATGGGTGGCTCACCGTTTAAAAATGAATTTTTTCGAAAAATTCCAAATGCATGTTTCATAATTCTTCATTGCCTACATTTTGACGGTTGTTTTATAAAAATCGGTCGAGAACTTCTATATGAAACAGCCAACTCACCCCCTTGCACGGCCAACCTTGAAGCCTGATTTCACCCCCTAAAAGTGTTTAACCGCCGATAAAAAAAAACACGGGTCCCTTAGATTTTAGTCCTCTATAACATGTTTAAAAATGAACAAAATCGGAGGGGGACACCTCAGGTACCTTCCTTGTTAGCTTATTTTGAAATATAATATAGAACTGCATTTTTGGATTTTCGTTGTAGATCAAGACCGTTTAGGGTAAAAGCTAAACCTATTTTATTAAAAATCCCGTACACTGTAGACTTACGATGATGATAAACTACAACGATTTTGAGCGCATGTAAAAATTGAAACTGCCATATCTTCGCGTACATGCTATCAATCGGAGTCAGGTAAATTTCAGAAAATTCGTGAATTTTTACTTGATTTTTTGAGTTGGTCAAACGCTCATTTCTTTCTCTCCAATAATGGAGGGAGCAGATTCTCATTCCCCCCACTCCTGAAATTTGGATCCTTGGCGTTAAGAACTCGGTAGCGTCTCACTGACAAGGAAACATTCCCAAGTGTCAGCCGCCGATCTTATTGATTTTCATATATGTTGAAGAACAGAAAAATCGAAGAGACACGTGTTTTTTTTATATCTGCAATGGTCCACATTTAAAGGGTGAAACAACCCCCAAAAGTTTGGCGAAAATTCAGTTTTTATAATAATTTTCGTAGAAGCAGTGGAGAGATTTCGACGAAACTTGGTATAAACATACTCCGTATAAGGACGGTGAAAACACAATATTGTCCAGCAATGTTACACCCCCCCAAGGGGGTGAACTACCCTTCACACGACATTTTTTTGTAATATCTAATAAACAAACACTCCTACTTACGTCCCACTTACGCGATGTGCTTGCTCACAAAAAATGAAGAATCCGTGTTTTTTGCTTTTTACCAATAAACATTTACACATCGGTTGTAAACAATGAATGTAAGTAGTATACGGGTATATCCCGAGTAGCTTTATTGGGTTATATCGTGACCAATTCATTGTACATAAATCTTGTGAACGTGCTAATTCCTCAAAATGTCGTTGGTTTTCATAATATGCAATTATTTACGAATATCGCTAACTTTATTATCGTAAAAACGGTAAAAATCCAAGTTTACCGTTTCACCAAGGAGATTGTATTACTAGTTGGAAACGGGTGATGACTGCGTCATCGGATCTGTTGCGAAACTATTTTAGTCTCTTAAACTTTTTTTCAAATTTATTTATAAATAATTGCATGCCATGAAATCCAAGGACATTTTGAGGAATAAGCACGTTCACAAGATTTATGTACAATGAATTGGTCACGATATAATCCAATATAGCTAGTCGAAATATACCAGTATACCACCTACATTCATTGTTTACAACCGATGTGTAAATGTTTATTGGAAACAAGCAAAAATCACGTATTTCTTCATTTCTTGTGAGTAGTCACATCGCGTAAGTGGGACTTAAGTAGGAATGCTTGTTTAACAGATATTACAAAAAAATGTCGCTTGAAGGGTAGTTCACCCCCTTGGGGGGGTGTAGCATTGCTGGACAATATTGTGTTTTCACCGTCCTTATACGGAATACGTTTATACCAAGTTTCATCGAAATCCCTCCACTGCTTCTACGAAAATTGTTATAAAAATCGAATTTTCGCGAAACTTTGGGGGGTTGTTTCACCCCTTAAATGTAAACCATTGCAGATATAAATAAAACACGTGTCTCTTAGATTTTTCTGTTCTTCAACATATATGGAAATCAATAAGATCGGGGGCGGACACTTGGGAATGTTTGCTTGTAAGAGTTTCTCGCTAAAATGTATTTGGCTCGAAACTCTACCGAGTTTCTTGATCATTGAGTCAACGGGATTTGGGATAACGGAATTTCGGGTTATTGGATGCCTTTTTGGAAGTGTTAATACTATGGGTAATTACTGGTTCCACAACTAAGTTTGTCGCCCTCTCTTTTCATTAATTCGCTATCCGAATTATGCTCGGGGCGGAGGGTTAGCAGAAGGTAAGGAAATCAAATGGAGGTTCCCTTTTTGAACCTTATTGTGAGAATTTTAGCTCAGATGTTCAAACGGGACGATTTCGAAATTTATAGTGACTAATTCGCTCTCTAATACGGATCTGTTTGAGGTTATGTCGAGCAGGCTTTGGCGCAAGCGCGTGTCAGGAAGCTGTTAGGCACGAGACAGGCCAGGTAGAGGGGCACGGCCTATAGGAGGACACAAAGCGGCCGGAATCCCTTGGAAATCAACTGCACTCCGCGTGCTCCGATAACTGGTTGGCGCGATAAACCCGTGGAGGATTTTCCGGCTCGACGGTCCCACCGATAATTCGATTAAGCCGTTTTGAAGGCCCCGCCACCAGGCCCGGCGGTTTAATCTTGCACTCTAGAGAGATTTAAAAATAGGGGCGAATCTGTTCGAGTGTTGGACCGAAATTTCCACCCGATGAACCGCCTAGAACTTGCTGTAAAAAGGTATCGTAGTAACTTTGGCGATAGGAGGAGGGCAGTGAAGGGGTTGTTTGGACCTCTGAAATCTATTCGCGTACATTGAAATGTTTACTTTCTGGAAGGACCCTTTGCACTCGAGGCCTTTTTCGCCCGGACGGACCAGCAACTCGAGACGATTCTACGCATACTTGGTGAATTTCATCCAACTAATTTCAAAATGATTTCACGTACAAATTAACGTATAAAACTATTATATTTTAATATTTTATGTATCCTTACACGTGAAAGAAGATTTGTTAAATATTGGGGACTGTATTGTTGCTTTGTATGGTATTTGATAAGGCAGTCGCTAAGATGTATCCTCAGCTTGTCGGGGCAATTATTAGAGTAACATGTTGTTTGGTGTCTTTCGTCAGACATATTTCGTTGAGAGCAACTAATTTCAAATGATTTCACGTATAAATTAACGTATGAAACTATTATATTTTAATATTTTATGTATCCTTATATCGTATCGTTTACTTTTATTCTATTGTTCATTCTTGGAGTGCTTTGTATGATATTTTATAAGGCGGTCGCTAAGATGTATCCTCAGCTTGTCTGGGCAATTATTGGAGTAACATGTTGTTTGCGCATATATTGATTTTTTCCTCAATTGTTTTGCATTCCAGTATGATTACATTTCTCATAAAAGCCAGAACGTTTTTCTGTCGTTGCACTGTGCACATTGAGAATTGATTTGCGCATATATTAATTTTTCCTGAATTGTTTAGCATTCCAGTATAATTACATTTCTCCTAAAAGCCACAACGTTTTTCTGTCGTTGCACTGTGCACATTGAGAATTGATTTGCGCATATATTGATTTTTTCCGCAATTGTTTTGCATTCAAGTATGATTACATTTCTCATAAAACCCACAACAACGTTTTTCTGTCGTTGCACTGTGCACGTTGAAAATTCCAAATAGAACGTGAAAATGTGTAAAATGGGACCAAATAAATATGTATGATAAAAATTATTCATGCAGTTTCTGGATGAATATCCTGTGATTGTGGTATAGAAACGTCTGATAACAACATGGTACTTAACCAGGGACCCTGCGCCGTCCTTGTTTGATAGTCTCTACCTTATGTATAAATACATATTCATAATGTAGGGTACAAAGCAACTTGGGCTTTGATCGATTTCCCTTAATTCCATAATAGAATTTCGTAGTGTGAATTAATACGTCTATCTGCATAATTCTGTCGTTGATTGCTTTTCGAGTGTGTTCGATGTCGTTCATAAGTACATACGTACAGTCGGAGCCTGTTCCGTGCACTACAGTGCGACGGATCTCGCGCTAACTTTAACAGAAACTCATGCGAGTATTTTCGTGTAATAATTAACGTTTATTTTGCGTATACGGAACAGTGAACTGTATGACAATGTGTGTACGTTACGACCCGCGCGAAAGAGTTCACGTTTGAACTAATGGCTAGTCGTGTCGGTGGCGGAGAAAGTGCTCTTCTTGGAGGATGAACAAATTCTGTTTTTGCGATGAAGGGTATCGAGACCTCGAAAAAAGTTTCGGGAGGAGTTTTGGAAGAATCTCCGAGGATATGTTGAGAGAAAAAACGGGCTGCATTTTGCAATGCAGCCGATTGGGGGCAAAGGAACGTAGAAAGGGAAGTCAGTGCAGTTAAGGGCGCTTACCACTCCAGCAATTTTGCAGGGCCTCACGGGGACAACGATTCCGAGCATATTTCTAAACCGATCGAGCTTAACGAGTGCTCATATCGAAGATGAAACGTTCACCTGTGTTTATGTGGGAGCGATTTTCGATAAGTGGTCATTTTCATATAAAAAAGTGCAACGACATAATTTCAATGCCCTTTTACCTAGGAAGGAGGTGCTTGATCGAAAATCGCTCCCATACAAACACACGTCAACATTTTATCTTTAAAACGAGCACTCGTTGAGCTCAATCGGTTGAGAGATACGCTCAAATCGTTGTCCCTGTGGAGCATCTTTTTCAGGATTTTCGAGTTTCTCGCGAGGAATTTGGGCATTCCTTAGCAACCGTTGCTGACTCTAGGCGGAGCGTCCAACTGGCGTGTGCGTGCGGCCGAGGGTCACCCACGTTTTGGCGCCTAGTCCAGACGCGCCTAGCCGTTGGGTGAGTTCCATACATGCAAAATGCGCACACATTTTTCGCCCGTTACTAAACACCGCCCATTATGCGTCGCGTCTCCCTCATCCGAGCGAGAAAGCACGTTTTGGTTACCTCCCACTGAATTCGATGCTAATGCCATCTAGCGTTGGAAGTCATCGTCCCCACTTTGGTGGTGAACGCCGTTAAGGAGGTGCAGGTGGGCGCTGGAAGATGGACTCCTAGAAAAGTACTTCTGAGATGACGGTTAAACTCAGCGTGGGCGTCTTCACTGGTTTACTGCTTGATGACGGAGACGTGCTCGAAAAATGTACAGAGTTTTAGGCAACCCTCTTCAGGGAATTTATGGGCGCACTTCTGCGAACTACCCTGAAACTCGAAGAACATTCGGCGACAATGTTGCTCTCCACCCGAAGGCAAGACGCAGGCGAAATGACTTTTTAACAAAGCGAGAAACTAGTTCAGCTCAGGATTCGGTGGAGTCAGGACGTCATTTTGGACGCTTCTTAACTTAGGCTTTTTTCACGGCCTCTTTTCGGCTGGGCTCATCAAACCTTGATAGCCTCTCGTTTGTTAGTCAACATTTACTTTGTTACGCTAGTCACCTTATCTTAATAAACGGACATTTGTTGGTTAGCTTACGCGCGCTATGGATATTAAGAACCTCTCACGTAGCATATCCCGATTTAGCTTCGCATTCGAACAGGATATCTCCCTCACAATACAGAACCAGATGTAAGATTTTCTTGTAAGGACGAGGATCCCAATAAGGAACCACGTCTTCGGCTTTTCCATTCCCATCACTCCGATTGACATTCCATTTTTGATATTACTTTCTCGATATTTTCTATGGGATGTTCGTGTGCACACGAAAGGCGGTCTAGCGTTACGACGTCAGGTTGCAACTCCGGAAGCGATTTTATTCCCCAATTCTTGTCTTCATAACATCCTCGATTGGACGGCAAAGCGTTCACGGCATGGAAAAGGTATGGATCGATAAAATGCACTCGTATAGGCGTGAGCAAACGCGATGCATGCTTGGCGATACATTTGCGAGCATCAACACGTAATTCTTAATGTACAGAGTGTTCCTTGTAAGAATTAATAAGATTGTCTGCTTCATATACTTGCATGCAATAAAATTTCAACCGACGTTGTTTCCTGGTACAAATATTTTATACGTGTTTCACTCTACTGTCTTGTATACGATACACGTATGAACGCATTTTTCGAGGAAGGCGTGCAAGTTCCAAGAGCAAATTGAAGCAGTTTTGTGCAAGTTTGTGTTGAATTTTGTGTTGAAACCTCTAATTTCCTTAGGCAAATCCTGGCCCGGTAGACATATGTACGCGGCTGCCTTCTTGAAGAGCTTACTGAAGTTGGTGTCTCCCTGGAACTATTCTATCAACACCTCCGAACAAAGAACGGGCCGAATGACCCGAAAGTCATGCAACTTATCGTCCCACAATCGCGCATTATCCTTAAATTTACACCCTAGAAGATACATGGTTACATTGTCGTCTTAGTCATACGCGATTGAGCTTGATTTAACCTTGTCACCCAGTCAGCTACTGATAAATTTCCTGTAGTTGGATCGAACTCAGGGAGAAACTTCTCATTTATGAGGGGGTTACTTGACCTTCTCAAGTTTGTTGTCGTGATGCCCGCCAACACCTTCGCTAATCTTGCGAACTCGGATCCCCAGTTCATAGTGTTATCGTGACTTCTCCAAGTCCTACTGCGGCGTCTTGATCCTCGATGGTTATTCGTTGAGGACTGTGTTGGCGTGAGCAATTTTCGCAAACATGTTCGTAATGTCTTAGATGCCTGAGATTGCTGACGCCTTTTATGTCGGTGCGACGAATCGTCGCATCTCATATAGATCAGGAAATATCTCATATCTGTCGCAGATTCCATGAATTCACTTTTGTGGATGTTCAGGCGTGTATTGTAACGGGGCGAATTGGGAGCGCTTGCGCGAGAGCGAAATCGGCGGTAATTGACGCGTGCGCAATAATCGCAGAATTAGGCGGTGCGAAAAGGCCGAGAGGTAGGAGGAAGCCTAGGAGTAGGGAGAGGCCGCGAGACTCCAGGAGACCTCAAGTAAAATTCTAAAAGACAGATTAAATTGAGATATCGATGGGAACAGTCACCCAAATTAAATAGAAGTAGGATAAATTCAGGTCCCAATTGGACAAAAGTAGGAACTTAGAATAGTCAGGAGAAAGAGCGGAGTCAAACGGACTCACAAATATTTATGAAATAAAACTTATAGGCAGGAGAATTCTAGAAATTAAATCCCAACCCTAGCGATCTCTGCCATCGAGGTAGCCGTCGCATCCCTAAATTCGAAATCCTTTTGAAACCCTATCCTGGGACTGTGCTATGGCAGCATCTCCCAAAAATACGAACATTAGGTCGTGAAAAGACAAAGACAAGTGAAAGAAAAGGAGCCATACCTTCGATTGACAGAAGTCAATCGAAGCAGGTTCACATAAAAAGAATAAAAAGAAAGTGTAGATCCGTACCTTCAGCCTTGTTAATGCGACAGCTCTGAAGCAGGAACTAACACTATTTTCAATTGTGAAAGACAGCTCGGACTCAATCATTGAGATTGCCTTCGATCTGCCGAACCTTCACAGTCGATTAGAAGAATCGGAGCACGAAGAAGTGCAAAACAAAGAACCTACAACATCATATCCTCTCAAACCTCAAAACCCTAAAACCAGTGGATATCCGAAGCTGGATAACCTAAATTAAGTTGAGATTAACACCCGTAGAGCAATACTCCAGGGATCGAATTCATTAATTCAAAGCAAATTCAGGAATTGTCTGAAATCGGAAATTAATCAAAATAATAGGATTCCGAAATCTTAGGAAACCAACCCATTGGCACCCACACCTTGAATCCTTTTTATCCGGATTCGATGATGAACAGTTGGCGTACTTTGATGAGATAAATCGTCAATCTGAGAGTTCAATTGCTATCCAGATTAAATCCATTACAACAAAGTAAAAACAGTTAAATAATCATCAGTTAAAGTTGTTTAAGGATCTCGGAGCGTTCGAGATATCGAAACACGAGTTCGATTTGGAATTTCGGCCTCGATCAGCTGAGCGAGCGACGCCTAGACATATAAGAAACCGAAACATTGTCTGCGCGGCACGAGACATAGCGATCCTTCTCTAATTCGCACGCCTGCCTCTCTCTTACTCGGGTTTTCGCACCTCGGAAACAGGTGATTTCATTTTCCCGGAAAATTCTGACGCGGTTCGGACTCGCGACAGTGTGGAAAAGACGGTGCATATTGCACGGCCTAATCCGTACTATTACAGTGTAGATCTCAATTCTGATCTGCAGGTGTACTCTTAGCAGTTTGTATAAAAGTGTTTATGCCAAAAGAACTAGTAGCACTGTAATGCCGTCATTTAGAGATAGTCTAAGATTTCCTAAATGCATGTGAGTTGCGAGAACTGCATGGCGTCGGGAGACGCCGTGAGAAGAAACCTCGACGTCCGCAGGAAAGGAGTTCGGTAACGATGGAAGAGGGCCGTTGCGCTCGGTGCCACGAGAAGGAGGAGCCCTTATCTCCCTACAAGAAACCTTATCGAATTTAGAATTAACCAGGTGCACCACCAAAGTAGGGACAATGACTTAGACCACTACCCACTAAACACCAAACCTAACCGTTACGTAACTTAAAACTAACAAATAACGTAACGTTTGTTACAAGGTGCGGGTGTCACACACTTTAGCCTAGAGCCGTCTAGCCGTTGCGTGGATTCTATACACATCCCTAACACAGGTCCACATTTTATCTTTAATATGAGCACTTGCTAAACTCGCTCGGTGGAGAAGTACATCCAGAATCGTTGTCGTATATTTTTAACTTCTGATATACCGAAACATCCCGCAGTCATGAAAACATTCCATATACGTATAATAGAGCTTTTGTTCCGTGTGGGCACTTTGGTGGTGAGCGCCATCAACACTTTAACGACCGCTCACACAACATGTGTGTGATAGCCGGAACAACCGTTAACGACCGCTCACACAACATGTGTGTGAATTGTTGTTGTTTTTTGTTTTTTGTTAACTTTTTCGTGAATTCAATAAAGTTCTTTAAAATTAATTCTTCAAAAATACTGCCGGCCCCTGGCGACGTTTGATTGCGTAGACGGGCGGTCGCTAAAGTGTTAATACAATAATTTAACTTCAGAGTCTATGGCGTTGTTTTTACAAAATTTATCATTTATGGCCGAACTTTGAACATAAATGCGGAAAGACTAATAGAAATATACTAAAAAGGCCGAAGTTCTAATTACTTTATTACGAGGAAAGGAATGCATAAGAATCACCTATTGAAGGAAGTTCTAGATGAGATGACACCCTTAACAAATCTGGAACACTATTTTTTAATGAACTATTGAAATTCACGAAAAATAGTGGTGGCGGTCATGACGAACACCCACTGTTGATCCCGTCGTTGTGCACTTGTACGTGGACGGAAAAGCTTGCGCCGAAGAATGGGCTTCTATCGGTGTACTTTTTGCTCCCTGGCCGTAATCCGGGCGAAGTTCGCTGCACAGGGCATCGGGAGAAAATAAAATCAATGGACTGCACGTGTCTGGACTGGAGAAATGAAATGTGAGGACCCCGGCGACGCAGAAGACAGATCGCAGCCCACGAGATCTATGAGGGAGATGACGGCGCGAAATGCACTCCGCACTTGTTCTCCTGTGCCCGAGGCAAACGGAGTTGGCTCTTGCATCAGGTATTTCACTTCGGAAAGAAATACCTGAGGAGAACAGGATCGAGAAATTGGCTCGGGGAACGTTGGAAACTTGAAACGGGTTAAGGACCCAACGTTTTAAGAGTGTCGTACCCAGTGCTGCCAGATTTTATATCAGAAAATCTGTGGAAAGTGGTGGGGGAACGACAGAGAAATCCGTATAAATCCGTATAACCTAAATACACGTATATAAGAGAGACAAACTCGTCCTGTGTTGAGCAGCGGTAAATGGCGTTATTTCAAATATCAAAACTGAAATAATCATAAACTATAAAGCATTTAATTAATCTATCCTAACCTACGACTCAGAATTAATGGCTTGAAGCGAGCTCTGACACCTTGTTGAGACCAGGTTAAGGGCGCTCACCACTCCAGCGATTATGCAGAGCCTCACGGGGACAACGATTCCGAACGTATTTCTAAACCGATCGAGCTTAACGAGTGCTCATATCGAAGATGAAATGTTAACCTGTGTTTATATGGGCGCGATTTTCGATAGGTGGTAATTTTCATATAAAAAAGTGCAACGACATAATTTCAATGCCCTTTTAACTAGGAAGGAGGTGCTTGATCGAAAATCGCTCCCATATAAACACACGTCAACATTTTATCTTTAACACGAGCACTCGTTGAGCTCGATCGGTTGAGAAATACGCTCAAAATCGTTTTCCCCGTGGAGCACCTTTTTCAGGATTTTTGAGTTTCTAGCGAGGAATTTGGGCATTCCTTAGCAACCGTTGCCGACTCTAGGCGGAGCGTCCAACTGGCGAGTGCGTGCGGCCGGGGGTCACCCATGTTTCGGCGCCTAGTCCAGAGGCGTCTAGCCGTTGGGTGAGTCCTATACGTGCAAAATGCGCACACATTTTTCGCCCGTTGCTAAACACCACCCATTATTCGTCGCGTCTCCCTTATCCGAGCGAGAAAGTACATTTTGGTTACCTCCCACCGAATTCGATGCTAATGCCATCTAGCGGTGGAAGTCATCGTCCCCACTTTGGTGGTGAACGCCGTTAATATGCGTCAAAAACCCCGGCACTGTAGGTTTGATAGTTTTCGCAACATTAATTCCTAAAGATTACTTAACCCTTTGAAGCACGGCATTTATACCCCACCGCATTAAAAGGTGGGACACTTTTAATACCACCGTGCCTCAAAGAGTTAAAAAAACAAGCTTCTAGACGATAATACCCCCTTAACGTGAGCACTCGTTGAATGCGATCGGTTGAGAAATACGTCCAGAATCCTTGTCCCCGTAGGGCCCTGCAAAATCGCTGGAGTGGTGAGCGCCCTTAATTAGAAAAGTCTTCTCGAGCGACGTCGATCAAGTTCCTCGACGTGTTTCACTTTACTTTAATCCTTTTAGTGCCGGGCGAAAAAGAGATGCTTATGGGAAGATAACCGGCCGAATTTTACGATTTTACTAGGATTTGGAAAAAGGCTCATAAAAACCAAACGAAAAGCAATATTTACATAATTCAAAAAGCAGGGTATTAAGGACAAAATAGAGAATAAAACGGTGACGCTAATTTTTCTATATTCATTGAAAATTACATAAATAACAAAGGTATAAGTGATAAAAAAAAAAGAAAAATTGAGTTCTTTGTTTTAAAACGTAATTGCACATAGGAAAAGTCATCTTTTTATCATAAATTTGTATAGACCGTTTATTGCAAAGTATGTACCTTAAATTTCCAATATATTTTTTAACAAAATAAGTAATATTGCACAAGAAACATAAAAAATAACTCCAAGGCACATGGTAGGCGCCGGACGGATTATCTCATCCGAAACAAGTAATTGTTATAGGTTATAGGTTGTTATATGTAGGTTATAGGTTATTATAGGTGTTGTTGTATCGTTATTTTACTTCTGTCGTAATGAAATTAGACTCTTTATAACGTATTATAGATTTATTTTGAGATAGAGATCTCTCGCAAAGCGAATAGTAAAGCGCTACAAGGTGCGGGCCGATATATCGACTCTGGCACTTTTTGCCAGTGCAGCGTTATAGGTTGTTAAAGGTGCTGCTGTGTCGTTATTTTAATTCTCTCGTAATGAAATTAGACTATTTATAACGTATTATAAATTTATTTTGAGACAGAGATCTCTCGCAAAGCGAATAGTAAAGCGCTACAAGGTGCGGGCCGATATATCGGCTCTGGCACTTTTCGCCAGTGCAGCGTTATAGGTTGTTAAAGGTGCTGCTGTGTCGTTATTTTAATTCTCTGGTAATGAAATTAGACTATTTATAACGTATTATAAATTTATTTTGAGATAGAAATCTCTCGCAATGCGAATATTAAAGCGCTACAAGGTGCGGGCCGATATATCGGCTCTGGCACTTTTCGCCAGTGCAGCGTTATAGGTTGTTATAGGTGCTGCTGTATTGTTATTTTAATTCTCTCGTAATGAAATTAGACTATTTATAACGTATTATAAATTTATTTTGAGATAGAGATTTCTCGAAAAGCGAATAGTAAATCGCTACAAGGTGCAGGCCGATACATCGGCTCTGACACTTTTCGCCAGTGCATCGTTATAGGTTGTTATAGGTGCTGTTGTATTGTTATTTTAATTCTCTCGTAATGAAATTCGACTATTTATAACGTATTATAGATTTATTTTGAGATAGAGATCTCTCGCAAAGCGAATAGTAAATCGCTACAAGGTGCAGGCCGATATATCGACTCTGGTACTTTTCGCCAGTGCAGCAAGAGCCGATATATCGACCTCCGGCACTAAAAGGGTTAAGCTTAAATCACATAATCTTTAAAAGGAAGGGCACAATGGAAACTCCGTAACTCTACGTGCAGTCACTATCAGAATGGAGCATTATTTCGTTCTACGCTGAAATAATTCTACTCGAAAAGTTCCTCGAGTCCTTGTTACCGCTATAAAACTCTTTGAAAAGTTTTAAGTGTTCCTGGAGTAGTTCCATCCTTACGAGATCTCAGTTCGGTAAGTTAGTTGCTCAGGAAGTAAGCAGTAGGTGCTCCGAAGTTTTACGACTCTTTCGATAGAGATGAAGAAACAATTTCGGTGGAAGTGGACACAAATGAATCCAGGTTGATTTTAATGATAGATACAAACGTTTTAATTTACGACGCCATGATGGAAGGTTAATTTAATAAACGAAATGGATGTAGATCAAAGTGTATTGATAGCTTGTTTGTAAAAAAGTTGTACTTTCAGATCTTCATCCTTTAGGAATGGCTGGTAGCCTACAACGGTAACAATTGGTCTTTTATAACTGTCTCTTTACTCGGACGATTGAACGAATAAAGACAATTATGTTGTATTATAACATCTTATTTTTTCGGTGTTACGGATAGGTCAGGCTACATATTTCTGAGAGGTTAATCGTTCGTGAAAGTATTCTTCGAATTGGATGTGCCGATTCGTTTAAAATTTCATAAGGAAAATATGGAGGTCCTACGTTAGGTCCTGAAGCTCAGAAAATAACATTTTTCATAACAAAAATTAGTTTAGTTATCGTGGGCTAGAATCAACATGGCGTCCTCCTTACATAGTTTCAATGTTTTATACTTTTCGAGAGTGTAGTAGAATCGCAAATGGTGAGTTTTAGGACCTAGTTAGTCATTGTTTTTTTTATTTACGAACTTTAATGCCTTCGCTAGTTTTATGTCATTACAGCAAATTACATTTCAGTTTAATAATCATTTTTTATTATGTACAGACTTAAGTGATTTCTTATCGAGTACTACTTGGCGGGTCCGTGTTTTACAAAAACAAAATTAGTTTTATTTTCGTTTGTTATTAAAGAAAGCGAGTTGAACTATTTTTCGATGTAGCATTGATAACGAGCGGAAAAATATAGTGACCCTGTTTGCGAGACCTATAGTCAAAACTACTAATTCTCCTTTCTGTCGTAAAATATTTCCAGTCTAGACTTCAATTTCTGTACAAGGTTTAGTTCTGGAAATTTTAGACAGCGCTTTCGTGGCCGCTGGAGTTTACTGCAATTTCCTAAAGAGAAAACTTTCCTTTTCGATAAGGATGGAGCGCGACATTAAGGGTTTCTTGTTTATGCAAGATGAAGCCACTCTGGGCGGAACTGCAGAAGTGTTTTCAGTACTCTGGGAAGTTTAAGAGAGTCGTGTGATGACTCTTGACTATCTTAAGTTTTTCAATTGAAACCCGAAGTGGCCTCCATATACTTCCAATATGAACTGACTTAACTTTTTCTGTTTTCTGCAAGGTTCTATAGTGAAGTAGGACTTCCGAAATTTTAGAAAACCAAATACAGTCATCAAATCAATAAAGGCCGTTAAAAGAAATGTATATTCAATTTTAATGACTTCCCAGATGAACCAAACCCGACTAGGAGTTTGATGATCTCTGTAGTATGTGTAAAATGATATTGAAAGTGTATGCGTGAAAGGATATTGAAAGACACAACTCATATGAAAAAAAAAAAAAGCAGTGAAATCTGAGTTTAATTTCAAGCGGATAATGAAGACAAACAATAGAACTGTATTGCAGGTTTTTTTATTTAATGGAAATGACACAGCAACACATACAATGATACGTAAAACTAATTCATGTGATGTTTATTTTAATATGGTATGCAGGGTGTAACAGAAACGGTAGACACGGTTTATATAGCGTCATCTATGTTGAAAGAGGAGTAGAAAAGTCCTATACTATTTTTTCGTACAGTCCATAGTTTTCCTGTAATAATGAATTGAAGCGTAGCCAATCAATTGCGTTCCCCAACGGAATGCATAGCGGAGAGGACGCCGGATAGGCTGCTACACTGCAAACAGCCGAACTCACAAGGAAGGAATCCCAGGTCATTCTCTCCGATTTAATTTCTTCTAAAATATGTCATAGTAGACTAAAAAGTAAGCGACACGTATTTTTTTATCTGCTATTAAACACATTAAGGGGGTGAAACTACCATCCAAAGTATGGCATGTCAAGGGGCGATTTGGCAGTTTCACTCACAAGGAAGGTATCCCAGGCCGATCTGTCCGATTTGATTTCTTTTAAAATATGGTATAGTAGACTGAAAACTAAGCGACATGTATTTTTTCTTTGTCTGCCATTAATCACTTTAAGGGGGTGAAATCACCATCCAAAGTAAGGCATGTCAAAGGGCGATTTGGCAGTTTCACTCACAAGGAAGTTTCACTCACGAGGAAGGTATCCCAGGCCGATCTGTCCGATTTGATTTCTTTTAAAATACGTTATAGTAGACTGAAAACTAAGCGACATGTATTTTTTCTTTATCTGCCATTAAACACTTTAAAGGGGTGAAACCACCATCGAAAGTAAGGCATGTCAAGGGGCGATTTGGGAGTCTCACCCACAAGACCATAATATTTTTTAATCAATCCACCTGGAAAAGCTTTTTCATAACGAGAAATGAAAAATATAATTTTCTCAATTAAAAAAAAAAAATTAAGGCGTGAGCCACCCCTCACAGGCCTTACTTTGGATGGTGGTTCCATTTGGTGGTGGATGATGATTGTAATTAGTTTAGTTCAGTTTTAGTCAACTATACTAGTAGTAGTTAGTTGAGTTTAAGTACAAGAAACACATTCTTTATGCATATCAATTTTTCTTTGATATTGTTTGTTTTTTGAGGATCCTCAGATCTTTGCAGCTAGGATATCGCCTTCGGGGTCTTCATGATTCCACCTTGTTAAATAAACGAATCTGGAAAATTCACAAAAATTCTTAAAATGCAAGGTTGATGTTGTACATAGTCTGTCGAGCCAAATGTATTTAATAAAAGAAAGTAATAATAATTCGATTCATTCTATTGATAATTTGAGCTATTTTTTATTACTTTTATATATTTATTACTGTTTGTTTAATATCGAGACCTCTCAGACTTCTTCGTTTCTTTCATTTTGATCTGTGTCCTCGTTTGTTAAAACTCTCCTTCCGATTTCATTGCAATCGTTACATTGTAGACGTAAGTATAAATATTGCTTGCGTTAAATGGAACTTATTTCTAACCATCACTTCAGTTGAAATCATGTATACCATTAAAGCTCTGCGCGACGCGCTCCCTTTCTCTAACGACAAAACATAAATACCAAATAACGACCATGATACATTTTTATTTAAATTCTTATAAACCTTTTAGAAGTTATAATAAAATACTCAGACAACAAATATTTCGTGGTCAGTTTATTTGCTTGCGTTAAATGGCACTTATTTCTAACCATCACTTCAGTTAAAATCATGTATACCATTAAAGCTCTGCGTGACGCGCTCCCTTTCTCTAACGACAAAACATAAATACCAAATAACGAGCATGATACATTTTTATTTAAATTCTTATAAACCTTTTAGAAGTTATAACAAAATACTAAGACAACAAATATTTCGTGGTCAGTTTATTTACATTTAATTTATGGCGGGTGTCGTTTCGTCTGCTGTTTATGCAGAGAGGTACCTCAATCGACGCCATCCTAATCATAATGTTTTCATAGGGTTGGACCAACAGATGCAGGACAGTAATTGTCTTGTGCTACCGATACGCGTAATCAAAGGTCGCTAACGCCACGTGTGACTGTGGAGATAGACAAAACAGTACTCAACATGATCGAGGAAAATCCGGCAAACAGTACCTGCCGTACTGAATGAAATCTACAGTCATACCTCGAGTCAAAGAACTCTTAAGGTGAAGTAAAACCCCTTTCAAATCAGTCGATTCGAATACAACACTTTTTTTTAAATGGTATTAGACCACACTGTCCGAAACTTTGACACATCACGCCTGATCATCTAAGAATTGTCCTGACACATTCAAAATTTGGATTTTCGAAGAAAAATGTTTAACTTAGCCCAGACCAGAACCAAAATGGCGTCGAGCTCTCATATTTCGATCGATATGCAATTATCTCTTCTTTCAATATGGGGCCGATGAATTCCAAAAAGGATCTGCTTCTTTACGTTGGAAGACTTTTTCCTGGAAATAATCCTCATCACCATATATTTATATAAACTGCCACTTTTGCGGTTCCATTGTAACTGGCCATGTTCAAGACATTATATTTCAGAGAACGTCTTCATTAATCCTAACTTGTTTTACTGAAGTAATTTGAGGTAACTTCGAAACTAAGTCCAAGAAGGAAGGTCCATAACTTTTCGCTGCTGCCGATTTGCCGTTACCATTTCGCCGCTGCCGTTTCGCTACTATTAATTTGTCACTGCTGTAGCACCACCGGCAATTCGCCTCTGTCGGTTCACCGTCACCGTCTAATCAGCGCCGTTTCGTTCCACCAATCCAACAGTTTAACAGACTTATTACTTGCCCTACCAATACCAAGCCTGCAGACACCGACCCTGCTAACACATTATCCAATACAGGGGTCCAACTGACTAACCGACTAGATAAGCGGGGCTGATTCGAATCGAAGTGCTAATCAGGTTTCACACCAAACTAGTGATTGGAAGCTAAACCGAAGCGGAATAGCCATGCAGATCATTACGCCGAACTGATAGTTGGAGTCTGATTCGAACTAAACAGCTAATTGATGATTGGATAGGTATGCCAAATTGGTAGTTGAATTGTTACACAGAACTGGTGGTTTGATTTCCACACTGTATTGGTGATTTGATTTCTAAACCGAACTGATGATTTGATTTCTACACCGAACTGATGATTTGATTTCTACACCGAACTGATAATTTGATTTCTATACCGAACTGATGATTTGAATGGTATACCGAACTCATGATTTGATTTCGACACCGAACTGCAGATTGGAAGCTGGTTTAAACTGAATAGACCATTAGATTTCGATTCCATCGATTCCGTCCAATTGTTCTCTGGCTGGGAACGCGTGGCCGAGCGGGAGACCTCCCGGGTATAGTTACCTGGGGTACCGAACCTACCTCAATTACCACCCTAGTTATATTATAATTGATGATTGAACAACACATTATCCAATACAGGGGTCCAACTGACTAACCGACTAGAGAAGCGGGGCTGATTCGAATCGAAGTGTAAATCAAGTTTCACACCAAACTAGTGATTGGAAGCTAAACCGAAGCGGAATAGCCATGCAGATCATTACGCCGAACTGATAGTTGGAGTCTGATTCGAACTAAACAGCTAATTGATGATTGGATAGGTATGCCAAATTGGTAGTTGAATTGTTACACAGAACTGGTGGTTTGATTTCCACACTGTATTGGTGATTTGATTTCCACACTGTATTGGTGATTTGATTTCTAAACCGAACTGATGATTTGATTTCTACACCGAACTGATGATTTGATTTCTACACCGAACTGATAATTTGATTTCTATACCGAACTGATGATTTGAATGGTATACCGAACTCATGATTTGATTTCGACACCGAACTGCAGATTAGAAGCTGGTTTATACTGAATAGCCCATTAGATTTCGATCCCATCGATTCGGTCCAATCGTTCTCTGATTGGCTGGAAACTCGTGGCCCAGGGGGAGACACCCCAGGTATAGTTACCTGGGGTACCGAACCTACCTCAATTACCACCCTAGTTATATTATAATTGATGATTGAACAATACATTATCCAATACAGGGGTCCAACTGACTAACCGACTAGATAAGCGGGGCTGATTCGAATCGAAGTGCTAATCAGGTTTCACATCAAACTAGTGATTGGAAGCTAAACCGAAGCGGAATAGCCATACAGATCATTACGCCGAACTGATAGTTGGAGTCTAATTCGAACTAAGCAGCTAATTGATGATTGGATCGCTATGCCGAATTGTTAGTTGCATTGTTACACCGAACTGGTGATTTGATGTCTACACCGAACTGATAATTTGATTTCTACACCGAACTGATAATTTGATTTCTACACCGAATTAATAATTTGATTTCTACACCGAACTGCTGATTTGAATGCTACACCGAACTGATGATTTGATTTCTGCACCGAACTGATGATTTGATATCTACACCGAACTGATGATTTGAATGGTACATCGAACTCATGATTTGTTTTCTACACCGAACTGCAGATTGGAAGCTGGTTTAAACTGAGTAGCCAATTAGATTTCGATCCCATCGATTCGGTCCAATCGTTCTCTGATTGGCTGGGAACTCGTGGCCCGGGGGGAGACACCCCAGGTATAGTTACCTGGTGTACGTAACCTACCTCAATTACTACTCTAGTTAACAAATACCATAAATATTAAGAAATCGAAGTAAAACTCCAGAAATCCTCTGGATTCATGCTTTCTAGGGCCCTAGTTGACTGCAGAGGGACCCCCTGCGCCATCTGTGATTTCTAGGTCAATTAAATTTTTACTCCGACACCTCATATTACCATCGTTTTGGCATAGAAGCGCATACAACACTTTTTTTGCCTTTATCCTGTTCAAATGCGAGTTTATCGATTACCAGAGTGTTCTAAATTGTCGTAAAATTGCCCTGACCCTTTCGATTCTCACATCAGAGCCTTCGATAATTATATATTGATCGAAATATGAGAGCTCGACGCCATTATGGTTCTGGTCTGGGCTGTTAAAACATTTTTTAAAAACATCCAAATTTTGAATGTGTCAGGACAATTCTTAGATGATCACGAGTGATATATCAAAGTTTCGGACAGTTTGGTCTAATACCCTTAAAAAAAAAGTGTTGTATTCGAATCGAGTGATTTTAAGGGGGTTTCACTTCACCTTAAAGTAGTAAAAGTGTTCGTCAAATTTCATGCAACAGAGTTGGGGTTTCGGATACAGAGGTGGAGCGAAAAAGGAAGGAAAAGTTAGAACAAGTGGGAGAAGTTTGGAAGCGCAATAGAGATTTAGGTTGTTCCCTATCAGGGGAAAAGTGGACGCAGAGAGACCCCTTTAGGAGGAATCGATAAATCGATAAACCGGTAAATCGATGTCGCAAGGGACGCAGGGTAAACCGCAGGGCACACCACTTCACTGAAGTTGGAGGGCCGAACGAACGAGTGCCTTGTGTCGAGTTATGTCCCACCTTGCGGTGATGCACTTCTGCACTCCACCTGCAATTCCGTAAACGGGATACCAGCCGTTAATGCACGTCCACTTTCGCGCGAACGATACTCAATGGCAAGGGTAGGCATTTGCATGCAACCTTTACGAAGGATACTTACATTTAACTATTACGCAGGGCGCAAATACATAAAGATACAGGGTATAGTACGTTTTACACATTGTGGTAGAAACAAGGCCTAAGATAATTGGAAAATGGAGGAGTGAAGGGAGATCAAAACACAAAGGAGTGCACAAAATTAAGTTCTGTTCCATATCATGGCAATGCACTTCTGCGTTCCTCGAACACATTCCCGTCATTGGCATAAAACGTAATGGTCAGAGCGAATTGTTAAATACAGCCGTTACGGTTAATTTAGATGCATCGAAGCTTAGAGAACGAAAAATTTCCCCTCTTCGCATTTCGAAAGACTCATAGTGCCTCTTACGCAAGTACATTTGGTTTGAGAATCCGAGTCGTGCTTTATGTTGAACCACGTAATATAAGTAAGGATACTTTTGTTCTACGACGGTTGTCTCGAAAGTAAGTTCCACTATTTCTTTAACCGTTTGAGTCCCAAGTAGCGCGATCGAGCTGTTCAGATTTTATGTCGAGAAAACCCAACAAATTTCGAGCGTTGTGGACAACTAGCGGTGCGTCACCGATTGTCGAAGTCGTGCGCTCAGATTTACTGACCCAAGTACATCTCCTTCTTTTAATGTAAATAATACATCTTACAATTCAAGAAACGCTATCGCGCCGATTAGGATTCATCGACATAAAATAAACGAAGCGCTTTCACGCCGCTTGAATTTTATCGACATAAAATAAAAGAAGCGCTATCCCGCTGCTTGGGTCTTCTCGTACTCATTTAGAGAAAGCGCGATTGCGCTGTTCGGGATTCTTTGACATGGGTTTTTCAATACCCCCTGGGACTCAAACGGTTAAACCCGTTTGGTTGGCGGGAAACGTTAGAAATTTGGAGGGAATATTTGTCTGGGTGGAGTGCAAGCCCTGTAAAATCCTTATGGGCGTGCACTCATCCCTAGGTCAGTCACGCCCCAGTCGCCATCAAGACTCCACTCGCTCCTACCGCTGATTGTGAAGTTCGTGGTGTTATTCGTTTTTTAACCGGAAAAAATAAAAATGCGACTGAAATTTATCGCGAGTTGTGTAGCGTGTACGGTGAAGATGTTATGTTCGAAATCGTTGACTACCCTCCTCTGACTGTGACTTTTATTCATAATTAAATTTGCAACACGTTTCACGATACCTCCGGATGGATATCAGTTCGATATCTTTTTACGGACACGGGGCATGTTCAAAGAATCTGCAAGAATTATGTACCGTCGCATCGTCCACGTGAGCATTTGTTGCTGTCCTCGGGGCGTAAATCCGGGACCTCGCGATTTGCAATTAAGCTCGCGAACACGAAGATAACGCGACGACCGTACGCCAACTTAATATTGTACGGCTGGTTTTTAAATGAATATGGACCTGAGCTAAGCTGCTCTTATGGTCGGGTGATTTCTGTTGAAATCCGTGTGCGATATTCTCTTGTTGAGAGTTGACTGGTTGAAGTTAGTGAATCAAGTCGACTGGTTAAAATGTGGGAACCAAGTCGACCGATTGAAAGTAGTGAACCAAGTGACGCCCTTCGAGGATCGCAAAGCCCTCGAAGGTAGCGTCCGCATGCCTTCCTCGCAGAGTGGGAGTTTCACAAATTTGAGATTCTCGAATCAGAGAATCGTGTGGGAGGAGTAATGTTGGAAATTCTGAAAATACTTGAGTTTTCTCCGGAAAAAAACCCCAAAAAATGTAAAGGAGGGATTCCTCCAATGCCGATTGGTTAACTCCCTTGGACGTGGCAAATTTTTAGGTGCCGCCCTTTACTTCGTCCCTGAGTGTCCCAGGTGACTCGCACATGGGGTCGTCCGAGATCGACAAGAGTTACCCGGGCACGGAAAATTCCAAGTACCACTAGGTAGTCGAACACTTGGGCGCCTTGGAGTCAACCTTTTTATGGGTTTATTAGGGTTGGACCATTTGAAACCGGAAATTTAGCAAATCCAAGGGTTTTTTTTGAGAATAAATGAAACCGTGAGCGTGAAGCAATTTACGTCGCTCGGTTCGACGTTTAAAATAAATTGCTACGACCGCTGTAAAGCGATAAAGAAACGCGAAGGAAACTTGTTCTCGGCATTGGGGCTGAAATCCTGAGAATTTGAGAAATCCGATTATTAAACATGTGGTTGAATCTAATGTGTCAGGATGTATGTATGCAATAAATTATATTGTATTAAATTTATACGTGGGAATGTAGATGATCGGGGTCAAATTGTCCCATGTTAAATTTGTGATAGTCTGACTTGTTGCACTTATCCCTGATGGCTCTTTTCAAATAATTGATACAATTACAGCAACTTAGAGCCAGTCTACTTGCAAATGCATTAAACTTATAACGAACATCTGTAGGTGCAATTCTATGGCATGATTAAATGAGTTTTATCCCCTCCGCATTTACCATGAATCGAAAATATTGAATTCGTCAAAATATTACTGACCTATGCCGTATCACGAAAAATGAAAGTAACAAGAGAACGCTTGATTTGACAAATATGAAACGACTGCAGGATATTCCTAGTATACATGTGCCCATAATTATGAAAGTGGTCTGTCATATATTTTTTGTTTCGAAATTACATTGAATTAATTTCGTTTGAAATAATATGGCGTAAAATAACTGATAAACTCATTTTTTTTTTAATTTTGACTTAGACCATTTTCATAATTATGGGCACATATGGAATGCTTCCACTGCTTAACACTAGATTGCCGGAACGAGTCAATTTGACTCATTTACGATTTTATTGCTATATATATAGAAAAACTTAAATAATTTATTTTTGAAACATGTTGGTTTTTAATAAAATTATGAAATGTATACAAATGCTAATTCCTTCCTCTCCCCCCTCCTTAGTTCCAAAAATCCATATGTGCTATACCTATTTTGACGGATGTGAGTCGAATTGACTCATTAAATATTTTTAAAGTTGGTCGTTTTACCCACATGTAACTTATTTCTTGTCCATAGACATTTTTTGTAAACAATCCGATTCGATAGTTTTCATGTTCAAACTTGTCAATTTACTAGTTAAATATCTATTGCAAACTTGCACATTCAATACTGTGAAATTATTTGTTGCAAGTCGTTTCGTTGAAGACTTTTATGAAAGCTCTGATAAAAAATTCTTTGCGCTCTTCCATTTCGATTTATGGCATCGGAGAGAATAATGCATTTTTAGTAACACCAAAAAAAAATAAATTTTATACATTATTTTTTAAGAATTTTTGCGTGCCAAGGTAACTTCAGAATTTATTTATGAGATGTATTTACGTAAATGTAAATAAATATTTTAGTTCTAGATAAGGGTTGCTATTATGACAAAAAATGTAGGAGACCTTGAATTGCGAAAAAAACTGACCCAAATAAGAGGAAACCAATCAGATATCGAATCCGATACCGAACTATATGAAATAGAGAATCGAGCTAATAGGATTGAATTTTCGAGCAGGGAAGATGAACATCTTCATCGTACAGCTCCTAAAAGAAGAAGACCTTGTTTTCTATCTGAAAGTGAATCAAGGGCTAGTGATAGCGATCGTTATATAACTCTTGGCAAAAAAAGAGTACGATATATTCCTGATTTTGAAACCGAAAGTGAATTAGACCCTGCAGATAGATCCGATAACGAAGAAATTTCAACACAAAGGGCTGCTGATGGGACATTATGGGAAACATTGAAAGATGGTAAAAATACTGGTAGACTTCCCGGTCGTACCAAATTCAAAGACGTCTCAGTGCCACTTCCTACTCCAAAAGAAATATTATACTTGGTACTGTAAAGAGTGCTTCCAGAATATATATGTAACTATTGTTTTGAATAAAGTTTCATTAAACTAAAATTTTATTTTTTTTTAAACTCAATTTTGATGTTCGAGTCAAATTGACTCATTTCAGGCAAAATAGGTATATACCCAACATCCGACAATCTAGTGTTAATGAGAATGCTAACATATCTTCCACCATATCACATTGTACATATGGAGGCGTATAATGTAAAATATAATCCATATTGTTTTTATCAGTTTCTACCATTTGTGTGCTGGCCTCTTGCCAGCACTTCCTTGCAAAGTCAGTGATTCCGTTTCGTGAACGGGAAGACACAACGATCACCCCTAATTGGGGATCAGATATTGGTTGCTAATATGACAAAAAATGTAAGAGATCTTGAATTGCGAAAAAAATTAACCCAAATAAGAGGAAACCAATCAGATATCGAATCCGATACCGAACTATATGAAATAGAGAATCGAGCTAATAGGATTGAATTTTCGAGCAGGGAAGATGAACATCTTCATCGTACAGCTCCTAAAAGAAGAAGACCTTGTTTTCTATCTGAAAGTGAATCAAGGGCTAGTGATAGCGATCGTTATATAACTCTTGGCAAAAAAAGAGTACGATATATTCCTGATTTTGAAACCGAAAGTGAATTAGACCCTGCAGATAGATCCGATAACGAAGAAATTTCAACACAAAGGGCTGCTGATGGGACATTATGGGAAACATTGAAAGATGGTAAAAATACTGGTAGACTTCCCGGTCGTACCAAATTCAAAGACGTCTCAGTGCCACTTCCTACTCCAAAAGAAATATTATACTTGGTACTGTAAAGAGTGCTTCCAGAATATATATGTAACTATTGTTTTGAATAAAGTTTCATTAAAATAAAATTTCTTTTTTTTAAACTCAATTTTGATGTTCGAGTCAAATTGACTCATTTCAGGCAAAATAGGTATATACCCAACATCCGACAATCTAGTCTTAACCACGCTTTCTCACGGTTGAATAAATAATTTATAACGTTTGTTACAATTGCCCCACGTTACATTTGCCCTCGGTTTCCCATACTGTCTTTCCGTGATTACCATAACGTCCATATCAGCGTTTTTCTGGATGCAAGGTGCTGCAGCCGTCGCGTCATTTTTCAGGATCCTGAGCATCTCTGTCTTTTGTCTGGAGAGTCACCCCAGTCTATACCACCCAAGAGATGTCGAAACAGGCTGTTTATATGCAACGTAAACATTATGCATGCAACGTTTACAGTAGCCCTGGGTGCATTAAGGTGAAGTAAAACCTCCTTCAAATCAGTCGCTTCGAATACAACACTTTTTTTTAAAGGTATTAGACCAAACTGTTCAAAACTTTGACACGTCACTCCTGATCATCTAAGAATTGTCCTGACACATTCAAAATTTTTGATTTTTGGACAAAATTTTTTAACTTAGCCCAGACCAGAACCAAAATGGCGTCGAGCTCTTATATTTCGATCAATATACAATTATCGAAGGCTCTGATATGAGAATCGAAACGGTCAGGACAATTTTACGACAATTTAGAACACTCTAGTAATCGATAAACTCGCATTTGAACGGGATAATGGCATAAAAAGTGTTGTATGCGCTTCTACGCTGAAACGATGGTAATACGAGGTCTCGGAGTGAAAATTTAATTGACCTGGAAATCACAGATGGCGCAGGGGGTCCCTCTGCAGTTAATTAGGGCCCCAGAAAGCACGAATCCAGAGTATTTCTGGAGTTTTACTTCGATTTCTTTATAATTATATTACGAAAACGACAGGTGGAGTATGCCATTCGGTACAATACCCAATATAATTCGACCCAGCTGTCAATATAAAAACGAACGTCGGCAACGTAGGCATTTATAAAAATCTTTATCGACGTCGATCAAGTTCCTCGATGTGTTTCACTTCACCTTAATGCGAATGTGAATTCCTAGTTGGCGTATCTTATGACATTTGACAATGAATTATGACAATGACGATGACGGTGATATAATAAAATAGATGACAGAACCGATGTAGTTCTGATTCGTTACAAATATGTGCTGCATGTACACAGTAATATCAGGACAGTAACATAATCTAAGACGAGAGTAACAAAGTTATGTTACATTTATATAGATACGATAGTAACAAATGTTATGTAACCTGTTAGCTCTATGTTACGGAACTGTTAAGTTATTACATTGTAATAAACGTTATGTTATTTGTTAGTTTTAAGATAAGTAACTGTTATGTTTGGTGTTCAGTGGGTTAGTTACGTCTCGGATTTTGGCTACGCTCAGTAGTTAGTATTCGAGAGTGTAGTGTATTTAGTATTATAGTATTCGAGATTGAATGCTACTTCTGCGGATAACTCTTGTTATATTTCGCCCGCTCAACTTCAAGACGTGCAAGATCAGGATCAATATCAACATCAGCATCCGCATCTATTGGATTGTTCGGAAAGTAATTTCGTTATTTCCCAACAGAGGACTTAATTTTTTTTACGGCCAAATTCACACTTAAGCCGCATAAACATTATATATTTTGACAGCTGATCTACCAAGGCTTGCTTGTGAAAAAGTTTGATTGATTCTACGCAGTAGTTTTTGGTTGGTACCCTTTCAAATATGGAAAGTGAAAAGCGGCATTTTCGGTATATTTTACTTTTTTGATATCGAAAAGGTAAAAATGCTGTTCAAGCAATAAGAAAATTATCCAATGTGTATGGAGCAGATATATTGACGGAACGCCAGGGTCAAAACTGGTTTGCAAAATTTCGATCCGGCAAGTTTGATATCGAAGATGCACTACGTTCTGGAAGGCCACTTAAAGCTGATGAAAACACAATAAAGGCATTAATTGATGCAAACCGGCGAATAACAACTCGTGAAATCGCTGAGAGATTAAATTTATCGAATTCGACCGTTCATTATCATTCGAAACGCCTAAGTTTAATTTCAAAGCTCGACATATGGATTTCTCATGTTCTTCCGGAAAGAAATTTGTGTCATCGCATTGACGTCTGTGATTTGCTTCTCAAACGTCAAGAAAATGATCCATTGTTTAAGCGCATCATCCCTGGAGGCGAGAAATGGGTTGTCTACGACAATGTTACACGCAAGAGGTCATGGAGTAAAAAAGATGAACCGGCTCAAAGAACTTCGAAAGCCGAAATTCATCAAAAAAAGGTGATGGTATCTGTTTGGTGGGATTTCAAAGGAATCGTTTTTTTTTAGATTCTACCGAACAACACAACGATCAATTCCGAAGTGTACTGTCACCAGCTGGACAAATTGAATGATTCACTTAAACAGAAGAGACCAGCATTGATCAATAGAAAAGGTGTAGTGTTTCGCCAAGATAATGCGAGACCTCATACAAGTTTCTTAACTCGCCAAAAGCTTCTACAGCTTGGATGGGATATACTGCCACTCCCACCATATTATCCAGATCTGGTACCTTCTGATTATTACTTGTTCCGGTCTCTACAAAATTTTTTAAACGGTAAAACCTTTACTTCAAATGAGGAGGTCAAAAATCACCTGGATCAGTTTTTTGACAGCAAAAACCAAAAATTTTATGAGCGTGGAATCATGCTACTGCCAGATAGATGGCAAAAGGTATTAGACCGGAATGGACAATATATAATTCAATAAAATATTGTTTCGCTATAAAAAAATCGTCTCATTTTCATAAAAAAAAAACGAAATTACTATCCGAACAACCCCATACATTCCACGCCAGTACAAGAACGAATACAGCTCAACCTCGAATGGGACTATTCGAGCTAATTTGATCAACGTGTTTTTAACTATCGTCAAGGTATTTGGCGATGGAAAGACACCCGTGAATGCACACGCACACGCACACGCACACGCACACGCACACGCACACGCACACGCACACGCCCACGCCCACGCACACGCACACGCACACGCACACGCACACGCACACGCACACGCACACGCACACGCACACGCACACGCACACGCACACGCACACGCTCACAGAGAGATACACACGCGCGCACACACGCACATATTGTCACGCGCCTTTCTTTTCTCTTCCCTTTCAAACCCTGTAATTATCGCACAATAAATCATTATTAATTTTTACCGAAACCTTAACATCGCAATTACCTAACAGTGACCCTTCCCCTCTTCCACATTTTATTGGCATCTTCGCGTTACATGATATTTCCAATATAATGTCTTGTAAAACGATCCGACCTCTCTTAATGAATTCCCAGGTCATTCTCTCAGTGCGTGACAAAAGGAGAACTGCGCCCTTCAGAACCTGGAACTAGGCCGTCGTGGACCACCATCTCCACTGGTTTAATCCTACAGGAACCAACGCTCATTGTGGAAATGAAAAATGAGATCCGGGTCAAACCACAGTTAGAGAATTAATTTTGAGCCCCTTTTAATAATCTGAAAATTCGTTGAAGCTCAGTTTTCACTTACAATGAGATGCCTGTAACAGTTGGATATTCTCCAGAGAGATGGATTTTAGAAAGAGGACACAATTTGAAATTCCAAAAAGAGCTTCAATCGTGTATGTCTGGCTATCGCGACGTTTACGAGCAGCTGATCAAACGACCGTCGTCGCAAAAACTTATCACCGACTACATGGTAACAAAAAATAAATCAACTCTAATATCTTCAAGTGAGGAATGCGATTACGAACTCGTTTATCACAAAAATATGCGCGTTTTGAACTATGACGAGCAGTATTGAATTATGTACAATTTGAAAATTTCTTCATGTTTAAAATGAGAAATGAAATTTTTTAAAAATATTTCCATGTGTAATTTAATTATTTATTTTGTTTGGAAGGCACTTTCTCGCTATTTCGTAAAGCTTTGACATGTTTTGTAACTAAGACTTTTTTTATGCGGTCCCTCTCCACCGCATAAAAAAATTTTCTTTAATATGTTCTGAAAAATTATTTGTTATAGCTATTTATGAAGTTTCTGAATATTTTTTTTCGTGCGTTTTTTATATACCTGTTTCTACGAGCACCCGTCAAATTGACGGGTAAACGAAAACACGCATTTTCTTTAAAAAATCGATTTATTCAAATTAAGTCTGTATTAAACGACCCTAGGCTTTACGTTTAAATAAATTATTAATAAGTAAAAAGTCCTTTTTTAAAAATCATCACGGAAAAGATTGGAATGCTCGTCCTCTCATCCTCGGAGTCAGAACTAGAAAGAATGCGCATCCTTTTCTTGCTACGACACCCTTTCAAGAAGTTTTCCTCTTCACTATCAGAAGATCCTTCTATCTCTCCACTTTCAATGCAAACTTTCACTCTCATCTTCGCCTTACACTCCCTGCAACGAAGCAAATATATATGGATTGTTTACGAAATTAGCTAGTCCGTCAATTTGACGGGTTTCGTTGAGATAGGTATACTACATACAGATTTTGATAATTAGAAGGGTTAGGAAAAAATAATTGTGTGTACAAATTCTTTGGATGAAATGATTAATTTACGATACAAAAATGGTTAAGATTAATGCTATGGTTTTTTCGGTATTTCTTTTTGAAGTTTGAATTCCGTCAAATTGACGGGTCCCGTAAACCTACTGTTAAAGGGAAAGGATCCGTCGGATGTACTCTGTTCTGGCTCATTGCTATGTACTTTTACATTCCCCGTGCAATTTGCCCTACGGAGTACACCAGTCGTTACTTCGAGCGAGCTTCTAGGCGTATAACACGCAACGATTTGGGTGGCTGTTTATGTGCAATGTTGCGGCGAGTGCGGGTGCATTGATAGGAAGCTCAATACAAAGTACCCCTGCATGCACCATGTGGTTGCGGCTCCTTTTACACTATTTACTTTCAGTTTGTCAAGCGTTTCATTTACCTCTATCCTGTTTTCTGAATAAAATTTACTTACTTTTAGGTGGTTGCACAAAACATTTTCCGTTCCAATTTCTTTTTCTCGTAAGTTCAATGAGTTGCATGTTAGGTACGCATCTACCGTGTAAAAGGAAAACAGGTTGACCTATTATTGGAAATGAAAGAAAATTTCCTTAAATTAAATGAAAATAAACATTAAATATAATTTGGTTTCTTACAAAATTAAAAGAAACTCAAAAATTGGTAACCAAGCATTTTAGCTTTAGACAAATGCATCACAGAGAGTTGCTCTTTGAATCGCTACAATGCAATTCCACGCAATGACGAATGAAAATTTGGAATTTGGATATATATATCGTAGATATTCAGAATCGATGGTCTATAGATATTCACACGGATTTGTAAAAAAAATTAAATTCATAACACTTTTTGAACAGTGTTGAGTGTTGAGTTGAGAACGTGTTCAGTATAGCTATAAAGACAAATCCTGCTGTTTTTGACACTGACAAATTTTTTTGCAATTGTAGAGATTTGACTCCCAGAATTGACGGGTAGAAGACAGTAACGCAACTATGATGCTACCAAAGCCTATGAAGGAATAAATATTTTTCGGACTTATGAAGAACGCTCCGGTACTTCTCGATCGGTGCTAAAGATATTGGGTTGTTCGGAAAGTAATTTCGTTTTTTTTATGAAAATGGAAGACGATTTTTTTATAGCGAATAAATATTTTATTGAATTATATATTGTTCATTCTGATCCAATACGTTTTGCCATCTTTCTGGCAGTAGCATGATTCCACGCTCATAAAATGTTCGGTTTTTGCTGTCNAACAGTATATTATAAAATTATCTTTTTATTTAGAAGTGTATATTAAATGTATACCGATTCACTTTTAATATACTAAACTCATAATTTTAGTACAACCTTATATATTAAAAGTGCATGAATTTTGTGAATATTATTTAAAGATATTTCATTTAAATGTGCGCAACTTTTTACAGTGTAACTACATTTCTATAAGCTGTGAAAGCTGAATATAAATTATCAATTTAACGTTTTCGAATAGTTTAGATTTCAATACAGGTTATCTAGACTTCTATGATAAATGTACTGAAAATATAGGCGTGAAAAAGATTGACATATATATGCACGGGATATTTTTATTATTCGTACCATAGATAACGTAAGTATTCTATACTTATGTCCTAATTTGTACGTCCACTATATGTATATTATACTTTATACGGCGCCTGGTAATACATCATAATGTACACAATGGTAAAATACCATGATGTATGGTCACCAGCCGAAGAGGATGTAAATAAAAAATCAGATTATGGACGAAATTAACAGGTTTATCAAGTTGGAATTTAGATATAAACATTAAGTACGTATGAAAAATAATAGGTTACACGTGGTGTCTTTTTATTTTTCTAAACGTATTTTCAACGATGTTGATTAACCTTTGATAGATGTCTCCTAGAGCTATCATATACTTTGTATGCGTCAAGAATTAAGTAGATATTTGTAGATCTATAGTGGATATACAATTTTCATCTACAGGTGTCAAGGATATTTACACATTTCGTTTAGATGTTTATGATATATATTCTGCAACCATATACCTAAAATAGATCCATATACATACAAAAGATATTTTTCTCTAGGTGGATGATAGACGATTTACATTTGCTATACCTATAGACCTAATTTAGACGATTAATTTACATGTATTCCACTTCATGGGTTGCCTAGACTGCGTCTCGAAAAACACACGAAGGTTCTTACTTTTATATTCATAAAGTTAAATTAATTTGATTATAAATTTTGTGAAATAAATTGTGGGCCAGAACAAAGGACACGGATAGCACGTGTGTATCGAGTAATGATAACGGCCGATCAGCCGGTCTAGCACTTTTCGGACTTCCGGCGATCATATTGTGTTTGGGCATCTTTAAAGAACAATACACAAAATGCGGAAGCGGAATAATTTCGACTTGAGTATTTCCAAAAATCGTTCGTCTCCGACTCTGATCCTTGACCAAGAAGACATCATATTATGCAAAGGATGTCCTGACTGCTTGTAAAAACTATACCAAGTAGGAAATTCTGGCAAATCCTCGTTAATCGTTATTTAGAGTCTGAAACCTTTTATTAACAAAATTCCACTTTTATTGACATTTAATGAGAATTTTTGTTCTATCAAATATTCTATTCAACGTCACATTTTTTTTTATCATTATTTAGAGACTTTAACCTTTTATTAACAAAATTCCAATTTTATTGACATTTGATGAGAATTTTCTCCTATCAAATATTTTATTCAACGTCACATTTTTCTTTTATCATTATTTAGAGACTTTTTCATTATTTAGAGTCTGAAATCTTTTATTAACAAAGTTCCAATTTTATTGACATTTTATGAGAATTTTTTCCTATCAAATATTCTATTCAACGTCACACCCTTGCAGTCCTGGAATTGGAGCCCGATATTTGGAAACCGATTCGAAGGAACTCGACCGAGGCATGGGAATCCTAAAGGAGTTTTCCTGCGATAGAAATGCCGGAGGAACCCACAAAGGTGCTTGCCTTTCAAACGTTTTCCGAATGGTGAGAAGATTTCCGGAGTTATCGATATCGTTTATTGAACATAGAGGCTGCGCGAGTGGTGAATTGCAGTAAATGTTCACCAGGCCGTCAGTCGAATATGTCAGATATATCTTGTTTATTTCGTGATTATAAAATCCCTGAAAAAAGTCTCCGAAGTCCGTTTACAAATGGTCTGTAATAAATTGGAGAATGGAAATGTGATCGAATCGCGAAGAAGGAGAAGTATGCATATTTCCAATGCCAATTTCTTCAGCTAATCTTAGCCGAACATCAGCAATTATTGTTTCGGTAGACCTGGACTATGGTTAGGCCACGGTTTTGCTGAGGAATAACTATTTTTCTATAAATTCGGCGAAGTCTTTAAGGGTGCGCACCACTCCAGCGATTTTCAGGGCCTGATGGGGACAATGATTCCGGACGCATTTCTCCACCGATTGAGCTCAACTAGTGCGCATAGTAAAGATAAAATGCTGGCCTGTGTTCGTATGGCACCAATTTCCGATAAGTGGTCATATTTGTATAAAAAAGTGCAATGACATAATTTGAATGCCCTTTTACCTAGGAACGAGGTGCTCAATCGAAAATCGCTCCCATATGAACACACGCCAACATTTCATCTCTAAAACGAGCTCTGGTCGAACTCTATCAGTTGAGAAATACGCTCAAAATCGCTGTCCCCGTAGAGCACCTTTGTCACGATTTTCAGGGTCCTCGCTAGGAATTTGGGCTCTCCCTGGCAACAGTTGCCCAATCTAGGCGGAGCATCCAACTGGCGTGTGCGTGCGTCCAGGTGTCACACACGCTTCGACTTCTAGTCCAGAGCCGTATAGCTGTTGCGTGAATTCTGTATGTGTAATGCACGCACACATTTTTCGAACCTCGCTAAACACCGCCCATGGTGCGTAGCGTCTCACACATCCGAGGGGGAAAGTACGTTTTGGTTACCTCCCACCGAATTCGATGCTAATGCCATCTAGCAGTGGAAGTCATCGTCTCCACTACGGTGGGGAATGCCGTCAAGGGTGCTCACCGCTCCAGCGATTTTGCAGGGCCGGTCGGGGACAACGATTCCGGATGTATTTCTCCACCAATCGAGTTCAACGAGTGCTCAAATTAAAGATAAAATGTTGGCCTGTGTTTATATGGGAGCGACTTTCGATAAGTGGTCATTTTCTTATAAAAAAAAGTGCAATGACATAATTAGAATGCTCTTTTAACTAGGACGGAGTTTCTTGATCGAAAATCGCTCCCATATAAACACACACCAACATTTTATCTTTAAAACGAGCTCCGGTCGAACTTGATCGGTTGAGAAATACGCTCAAAATCGCTGTCCCCGTAGAGCACCTTTGTCATGATTTTCAGGTTCCTCGCTAGGAATTTGGGCTCCCCTCAACAACCGTTGCCTAATCTAGGCGGAGCATCCAACTGGCGTGTGCGTGCGTCCAGGTGTCACACACGCTTCGACTTCTAGTCCAGAACCGTCTAGCCGTTGCGTGAATTCTGTATGTGTAATGCACGCACACATTTTTTGAACGTCGCTAAACACCGCCCATGGTGCGTAGCGTCTCACACATCCGAGGGGGAAAGTACGTTTTGGTTACCTCCCACCGAATTCGATGCTAATGCCATCTAGCAGTGGAAGTCATCGTCTCCACTACGGTGGGGAATGCCGTCAAGGGTGCTCACCGCTCCAGCGATTTTGCAGGGCCGGTCGGGGACAACGATTCCGGATGTATTTCTCCACCAATCGAGTTCAACGAGTGCTCAAATTAAAGATAAAATGTTCACCTGCGTTTGTATGGGGGCGATGTTCGATAATTGGTCATTTTCGTATAAAAAAGTGCAATGACATAATTTGAATGCCCTTTTACCTAGGAACGGTTGAGAAACACACTCAAAATTGCTGTCCCCGTAGAGCACCTTTGTCACGATTTTCAGGTTCCTCGCTAGGAATTTGGGCTCTCCCTGGCAACAGTTGCCCAATCTAGGCGGAGCATCCAACTGGCGTGTGCGTGCGTCCAGGTGTCACACACGCTTCGACTTCTAGTCCAGAGCCGTATAGCTGTTGCGTGAATTCTGTATGTGTAATGCACGCACACATTTTTCGAACCTCGCTAAACACTGCCCATGGTGCGTAGCATCTCACACATCCGAGGGGAAAAGTACGTTTTGGTTACCTCCCACCGAATTCGATGCTAATGCCATCTAGCAGTGGAAGTCATCGTCCCCACTTTGGTGGTGAACGCCATTAATAACTATAGAGTTTTGTCCTGTAACCCTATCCTGCCCCGTGTGTCCTTCCTCCATCACATTCGCAGTAGACTTCGATTCTCTATATCTTATTGTTAGAGTTCCGTGGCGCCGCCTAGCGTCGGTTGCATCTCAACATATGATTGTTCATTACAACAGACCTCCTCCATTTATTGCGGTATCATTACACGTTTTATCTGGGAGTTTCTCGCTTAAGAATGTACTTTGATCGAAATTCTACCGAATTTCCTGACAGGAATGTGATGTATCTAAGAAATCTCCCCTCTTCTTTTAAGTACAACACGCTATCCAAATCTCCTTTCCTCTTGCCTTGCGCGTTCCACTGGGTCTCCCGAGAAGACAATTTAGCCCCTTCTCCAGCCAAACCAATGCTACCCTATCCAGACATTATATTTTTTGGTCATATGAATCCTATCCCTGAGTCACATTTTCCTACCCTACCGTCACTACAGAAGTTTTACTTAAAAAATAGCCTATCATATCGCTGCTCGCACGATTGCGCCAGGGTCTATGTGAATTCTTGTGAGTATTCCTAGGCGTGTGTTGTAATCGGTCCCTTTGACGTGATGCTGAAAAACCGCTTCGAGGTTTGCCGCTCGCAACGTGTTTGCAAGTGTAGACGGCTGCAACGTTATGCGATGTGGTTACGGTTACATGCTGTGGTTATAAGTCTGTGCGGGCTTTTACACAGGTGCGATTTCGTGGGTGGGTTGGGAGGCACTTCACTGGTGCGCGAACTCCCACATGCGGATGCAAGGCCCGACAATTTTGGCCCGTGTGGTCCAGTATTGGAGTGGCCTTTTGGAGGACCTCACGTCCAAATTTTGCAGCGTTGTAATCCTCGGTTAAGGTGAAGAGAAACTCCCCTCAAGTCAGTCTACAGAAATAAGACACATTTTTCTAAGGATATTGGATGGAACTGTCTGCAATTTTGACACACAACTCGTGAGCACATGAGAATTATCCTGACATATTCCAAATTTAGATCTTTAATAAAACTTGTTTAACAGCCCAGACCAGAACCAAAATAGCGTCGAGCTCTCATATTTATGATATCCAATTACTGAAGACTCTAATATGAATAACGAAAGTGTCAGCACAATTTTACGACAATTTAGAACACTCTGGTAATCGATGAATTCACATTCGAAAGGGACAAAGGCTAAAATAGTGTCTCATGCCATTTTATGCTAAAACGATGGTAATACGAGGTCTCGGAGTGAAAATTTTGTTGACACGAAAATCATAGATGCCGCAGGATGTCCGTCTACAATTAGTTAGGACCTCAGAAATCATGAATCCAGGAGATTCCTGGAGTGTTATTTCGATTTCATTATAATTATTGTACAAAAACGACAGGTGGAGTATGTATCCATTTAGTACCATACCCTATATAATTCGACACAGCTGTCAATATAAAACCCAACGTCAGCAGCGTAGATAATTAGAAAAGCCTTTTTATACCAACGTTGATCAAGTTCCTCGACGTCTTTTACTTCACCGCAACGGCGTTCACCACCAAAGTGGGGACGATGACTTCCACCCCTAGATGGCATTAGCATCGAATTCGGTAGAAGGTAACCAAAACGTATATTCTCCCTCGGATGAGTGAAACGCGACGCACCATGGGCGGTGTTCAGCACCGTTCGAAAAATGTGTGCGTGCATTACACGTATATGATTCATGCAACGACTCTAGGCGGGAAGCCGAAGCGTGTGTAACACCCGGACGCACGCACATGCCAGTTGGACATTCCGCCTAGATTGGCCAACGGTTGTTGAGGGGAGCCCAAATTCCTAGCGAGGAACCTGAAAATCATGAAAAAGGTGCTCTACGGGGACAACGATTTTGAGCGTATTTCTCAACTGATCGCGTTCGACCGGAGCTCGTTTTAAAGATAAAATGTTGGTGTGTGTTCATATGGGAGCGATTTTCGATCAAGCTGCTCCGTGCGAGTTGAAAGAGCATTCAAATTATGTCATTGTACTTTTTTATACGAAAATGACCACCTATCGAAAATTGGTCCCGTACAAACACAGGCCAACATTTTATATTTAATATGAGCACTCGTTGAGCTCGATCGGTGGAGAAATACGTCCGGAATCGTTGTCCCCGCCCGGCCCTGCAAAATCGCTGGAGTGGTGAGCGCCCTTAACCCTTTTAGTGCCGGGCGAAAAAGAGGTGCTTATGCGAAGATAACCGGCCGAATTTTACGATTTTACTAGGGTTTGGGAAAAAGCTCATAAAAACCAAACGAATAGCAATATTTACATCATTCAAAAAGCAGGGTATTAAGGACAAAATAGAGAATAAAACAGTGACGCTAATTGTTCTATATTCGTTGAAAATTACATAAATAACAAAGGTATAAGTGATAAGAAAAAAAAGAAAAATTGAGTTCTCTGTTTCAAAACGTAATTGCACATAGGAAAAGTCATCGTTTTATCATAAATTTATATAGACCGTTTATTGCAAAGTATATACTTTAAATTTCCAATATATTTTTTAACAAAATAAGTAATATTGCACAAGAAACATAAAAAATAACTCCAAGGCACATGGGAGGCGCCGGACGGATTATCTCATCCGAAACAAGTAATTGTTATAGGTTATAGGTTGTTACAGGTGGGTTATAGGTTGTCGTAGGTGTTGTATTGTTATTTTAATTCTCTCGTAATAAAATTAGACTATTTATAACGTATTATAAATTTATTTTGAGATAGAGATCTCTCGCAAAGCGAATAGTAAAGCGCTACAAGGTGAGAGCCGATATATCGGCTCTGGCACTTTTCGCCAATGCAGCGTTATAGGTTGTTATAGGTACTGTTTTATCGTTATTTTAATTCTCTCGTAATGAAATTAGACTATTTATAACGTATTATAAATTTATTTTGAGACAGAGATCTCTCGCAAAGCGAATATTAAAGCGCTACAAGGTGCGGGCCGATATATCGGCCTCCGGCACTAAAAGGGTTAATTGAAGCACAGTCAATCAATCGCGTCCCCTAATTGTAGGCATAGCGGAGAGTGCGCCGAAAAGACTGCTACCCCGCAGACAACAGAATGCAGTCCTATAGGCGTCCCCTCCGCTATGTGTTCCGTTGGGAAACGCGATTGATTGGCTGTGCTTCAATTAGTAATTACAAGACATTTGTGCACTGTAGGAAAAAAATGATACAGGACTTTTCGACTCCTTTTTCAACAAGGATAGCACTCTATGAATCGTGACCACAAATTCTGTTACACCCTGTATAACGCCTAATGGCGGTAAAATATGAAATTCCAATTAAAGTAATCAGTTTTATGGTCCTCTGTGTGAAGATATGAACGAAAACAGATTATACAAAGGATGATTTGGTTCGGAACACAGAGTATCAGATCTTATACTCTTTGTTCTGCAGTGAGATTAACAGTAAAGCAAAACTAGTGTATTTCATATTCTTGCCTCGTTCGCAATTACTACGTAGTTACATCTACAAGTGTATCCCAATTCATTTACTAGTATGTTACTCCCATTTTGCGGCTGAATTTGTACAATCATGCCGGAAATATATGTGTATCATATTTTAATTACCGTAAACTAATTGCTTCTTGTTCAACTTGTGACAACGGATATTGACAAATAATACTGCATTCCCATTTACATCTTTCTGCATTTCATATTCTATTGTTACGGTTAATTTCATTTCTTTAACTATATTATACCAGTATGCCCCGTCACGGCTTCGCTCGTAATATGTGCATGTACAACTTTGTGAAAACAGATTTTACCCGTTTACACCATTTGAAGGGTTGGTTAGGGCGGAATCCTGAAACTGGTGTTTAGGCATTTGTACATGTACTTTTTAGATAAAAACCATATTAATGTCTCGGCAGGCTTGAGATATATTATGAGATTTGTAAAAACACATATTACTCCTTTTCACCTTCCTACGGATTAAATTTCGAAAAATCCCTTCTTAGTGAGCTTCTATGTTACAAAATGAACATACCCTACAAATTTCACATTTCTATGCCCAGCAGTCTGGGCTGAACGATGATAAGTGAGTCAGTGAGAGAGTGGTATTTGGATTATACATATATAATAGATAACATTTTGTATATATTATACATTGTAATATGTTATATTCCGCATATAAAAAGAAACGAATGACTAGCTCTGTTTAATAAATTTTAAGGGGATTTGAAAACTGAAAATAAATTATAATATAACTTATATAAATATTTGTAATTATTACAGTGTTAATTCTCCATTGATTAAATTATAGGGTAAACTTTGCTAAAAGTATGCAGCATTCAGAAATATGCGTGCCAATTAGTTTCATATTTGACCGGCAGAGGGCAGCTCCCAAGCATATCTGTGCCCTTTTAGTTCATCGTTAGACCGTACAGAATTGGTGTATGGCGTTGTGACATTTTATTAGGGAAATAAGGTAAGAAACATGAATTTTTATTATAGTGATTTTGTTGCTGAATATGCGCCCATAAACAGTAGCAAGCTGTAATACATAATGCAAGCGATTCGGAACTGGTATTGAAAAAACAGTGTGAGGTTAGATGAGTATGCGTGCCAATTAGTTTCATATTTGAACGGCAGAGGGCAGCTCCCAAGTATATCTGTGCCTTTTTAGTTCATCGTTAGACCGTAAAGATTGGTGTATGGCGTTGTGACATTTTATTAAGAAAATAAGGTAAGAAACATGAATTTTTATTATAGTGATTTTATTGCTGAATATGCGCCCATAAACAGTAGCAAGCTGTAATACATAATGCAAGCGATTCGGAACTGGTATTGAAAAAACAGTGTGAGGTTAGGTGAGTATGCGTGCCAATTAGTTTCATATTTGACCGGCAGAGGGCAGCTCCCAAGCATATCTGTGCCCTTTTAGTTCATCGTTAGACCGTTCAGAATCGTGTATGGCGTTGTGACATTTTATTTGGAAAAAAAGGTAAGAAACATGAATTTTTATTATAGTGATTTTGTTGCTGAATATGCGCCCATAAACAGTAGCAAGCTGTAATGCATATTGCAAGCGATTCGGAACTGGTATTGAAAAAACAGTGCGAGGTTTTGTTAGCACCTACAGTCGCAGGAAATACTTCTGGAACCTACATAGTCGAGAATACAACTCTTTGTGTGGATTTGTACCTACTCTTTGCCGATTAAACTTTGAAAGTGCATATTTTTAGAATTCCCTTTTCCTACGTTTAAGGTAATTTCAAAATGAGTAACTACCAAGGCAAACTGACGGGTAACTAGTTTTTAGGGCAGAATTATTACAAGACATTAACCGAAGAGGGACTACAATAGGGTGAAAGCAAGGGGTCTCTCGTAAGATTCATTTATGCAAATGAAGCAACTCCGCGTAAGTCTCTAAAACTCGATTATGTGTCTCATCATAGGAACTAAATAAACGTTTAAGGTGAGGTGAAGCCCCCTTCAAATCGGTCGATTCGAATACAACACTTTTTTTAAGGGTAAAAGACCAAACTGTCCGAAAGTTTGACACATCACTTCTGATCATCTAAGAATTGTCCTGACACATTCAAAATTTGGATTTAAAAAAAAAATTGTTTAACTCAGCCCAGCCCAGAACCAAAATGGCGTCGAGCTCTCATATTTCGATCAATATACAATTATCGAAGGCTCTGATATCAGAATCGAAAGGGTCAGGACAATTTTACGACAATTTAGAACACTCTGGTAATCGATAAACTCGCATTTGAACAGTATAAAGGCAAACAAAGTGTTGTATGCACTTCTATGCCAAAACGATGGGAATACGAGGTCTCGGAGTGAAAATTTAATTGACCTGGAAATCACAGATGGCACAGGGGGTCCCTCTGCAGTCAATTAGGGCCTCAGAAAGCACGAATCCAGAGGATTTCTGGAGTTTTACTTCGATTTCTTTATAATTATAATACGAAAACGACAGGTGGAGTATGCCATTTGGTACAATACCCAATATAATTCGACGTAGCTGTAAATATAAAAACGAACGTCGGCAACGTAGGCATTTATAAAAATCTTTATCGACGTCGATCAAGTTCCTCGACGTGTTTCACTTTACCTTAATGCGAAAGTGAATGCCCAGTTGTTGCGAGTAATCTTAGTCAACACTATACGCACTGTTTGCATGATAGGCTGCTGAGTACACACATGCAGTGTTAGTGACGTTCCAGCTAGTCGCGAACACACTATTGCGGAGTGCGTGTGCCGGGGACGGAATGTTTCTCAACGACAAAGTCTACTAACAATAACATACGTAATCTCAGATAACATTGAGTGACGGTAATTTAAATAAGGCTTAACTCTTATCTAATGAATGGTACGCGAAAGCGTGTGAATTGAGCGAGCCGCTAGCGATAGTGGACTAGTAGGCTTCTCAACGCGGTGAAGGCTTTGAGCGGTGGAGACGTAATAGTGTCGCTGGAGATATGGAAATATAGAAGATACCGTAGACGCGGAAGGTCGCACGAGACACTGGAAGAAATTAAGATGCCGGGACGATGCTGGCCACGCGACTGTTCAGTCGAGTCTAAATTGTAAGCAGAGCGATAGAAATTAAGCGCCTCAGGATGCTGGGCTCGAGGGTGGAGTTTACAGGAAGTTAGGTGAGGATAGCTCCATGCAACGTTCGGATACATTTTACGAATGAAGGTGATTGGTTGCAGGACCTTGAGAAAGGGAAAGTTTATGCATTTTAAGAGCCGTGGGTGGGGAAAGCCACAACGAGCTAAAGGACGAGAAGATTTTGAAAGAAAGTCTACAGGATGATGGGAACAAACAGAAGTGGTCTACTTGAGGCTAGCGAGAAAAGATCGAGATGTGTTTATGCGAGAACCGTAATGAAAGGCGAACACGATTCTAAAGGTCGTATGGACCGAAGACGAGTGAGCGCCTAAACAGCGGGTGGTCTTAGGCGTCATCTACCCTTGTTAAGGTGAAGTGAAACACGTCGAGGAACTTGATCGATGTCGATAAAGAAGATTTTTCTAAATGCCTACGTTGTCGACGTTGGTTTTTATATTGACAGCTGGGTCGAATTATATTGGATATTGTACCAAATGACATACTCCACCTGTCGTTTTCGTACAATAAATATCAAGAAATCGAAGTAAAACTCCAGAAATCCGCTGGATTCACGCTTTCTGGGGCCCTAATTGACTGCAGAGACATTAAATTTTCACTCCGAGACCTCGTATTCCCATCGTTTTGGCATAGAAGCGCATACAACACTTTTTTTGCCTTTATCCCGTTCAAATGCGAGTTTATCGATTACCAGAGTGTTCTAAATTGTCGTAAAATTGTCCTGACCCTTTCGTTTCTCATATCGGAGCCTTCGATAATTGTATATCGATCGAAATATGAGAGCTCGACGCCATATTGGTTCTGGTCTGGGTTAAGTTAAAAAATTTTTTCCAAAAATCCAAATGTTGAATGTGTCAGGACAATTCTTAGATGATCAGGAGTGATGTGTCAAAGTTTCGGACAGTGTGGTCTACTACCATTTGAAATAAAGTGTTGTATTCGAATCGACTGATTTGAAGGGGGTTTCACTTCACCTTAAGGGCGCTCACCACTCTAGCGATTTTGCAGGGCCTCACGGGGACAACGATTCCAAACGTATTTCTAAACCGATCGAGATTAACGAGTGCTCATATCGAAGATGAAACGTTGACTTGTGTTTATATGGGAGCGATTTTCGATAAGTGGTCATTTTCATATAAAAAAGTTCAACGACATAATTTCAATGCCCTTTTAACTAGGAAGGAGGTGCTTGATCGAAAATCTCTCCCATATAAACACACGTCAACATTTTATCTTTAAAACGAGCACTCATTGAGCTCAATCGGTTGAGAAATACGCTCAAAATCGTTGTCCCCGTGGAGCACCTTTTTCAGGATTTTCAAGTTTCCCGCGAGGAATTTGGGCATTCCTTAGCAACCGTTGCCGACTCTAGGCGGAGCGTCCAACTGGCGTGTGCGGGCGGCCGGGGGTCACCCACGTTTCGGCGCCTAGTCCAGAGGCGTCTAGCCGTTGGGTGAGTCCGATACGTGCAAAATACGCACACATTTTTCGCCCGTTGCTAAACACCGCCCATTGTGCGTCGCGTCTCCCTCATCCAAGCGAGAAAGTACGTTTTGGTTACCTCCCACTGAATTCGATGCTAATGCCATCTAGCGGTGAAAATCATCATCCCCACTTTGGTGGTGAACGCCGTTAAAGAGATTATAGCGCCGGGACGGCGCGCTGAGTCGAGCGGTTCCAGCACAACCTCAGTCGAAATATAAAGGTCTGCAGCATATCCATAGTAGATCCATAGGCCCGGAGCTAGTCCGTAGGACGTCCGAATGGTTGCCTCGGTCCATCAAAGATCCGCAGTAGACCCGTATACGTCCGGAAAGCGGGATTTGAGCGATACGTCCGCAGGACGTCTTCGGCAAGTATAATTATAGGGAAAAAATTTCGAACTTAAAAGATCTTGCGCTAGCAGCCAGCCAGAATACACGAGATCAATACTGTCTATGAGGTTGACTCCATCCCAAGATTCCCCGTATAAATATTTTCTTTACCGGCAACGTTTTTTTACCCGACCAACCGGACAATACCCGTACTAGGACTCAATACCGAGTATTAAAATATGATGTATACTCTACAGATCCATTAATGTCACAAATTCCAAATGAAGGATACGCAAAGTTATGATACGCGTACCTGTGCATATTTTAGGTATTTCAAAAGGAACACCCAGGAAGTAATGGACGTGATTCCTAACAAAAAGTGAATAAAAGAGCAAACGAAATTCTTCACGGATATATTATTCGCATGATACAAGTTCTTCAGATGAAACCAATTGGAACGCGAGTTTAGACGGCCGCGCATGTACGAGACGCGTACATTGTTTCGACAAGCGGTCGAGTTCGGTTATTCACGCAGAGTGAGGTGTACGCGCATTTCACGGACGCTCGATAGTGTAAACAGTTTGTATATTTAAAAAATATAATACAAGCTAAGGACTTTAGGAAAATTATGGTTGCCCTGTTATTCTGTCATTTTTTGCTAGGAATCACGTATGCCCTTGCTTCTTGGACCTCCATTCCATGATCCCCTGTGTATAGACGTGTAAAATTGATTAAATTAAAATTCAGTTAAACTTACATACTTACTTGTTAGGGTAATAAATGTACGAAAAGGGATCCGTGTCCCATAGAAGTACGGCAGATCAGTGGTCAACGGTCCACCCAAGTTCATTTTCAACATACTATTTTTGGTTTCTAAGTCAACGCGTTACTCTTCCTAAGTCTCGCAGACTTACAGTTTTATATTTTGAAAAGGAACTAGCTTAAAATGTATCAAAACAGAGTAATTACTTTTCTGAATCGCCAGAAACTTTTGGCTGATTCTGCACGTACTGTGAACCCATTATGGAAGTGACTGAAAGCACACATTTTGAAAGTGAATAACATACTGTTGGCAACTACACAATTATACAGCTACTTTATTACGTTATTTAATTAACACTCTCTTGGATATAACAATAATGAAATGCTGGACGGGTAATATCAAAACAGCTGGAATTAATTACAATTTCCGCCGCGAGGTGAAATTTGCGAATGCCTCTCTAAATTGATAAAGAGAAATGCATTTCCGGGCACGTGCTTGAATTTTGGATTCATGGAGAGAATTCATTGTAGGGTGGCTTTTGTATATTATACGGTCTCTAGGTTCACTTAAGATGATATGACAGGCGATGAGAAATTTCATCGAGGTCGATAAACCAAAATTTATTCCCAGGCAACCCATAAAGTAGAATAATTAATTTTAAACGTCCTCAGACAGTTACCGGAAAGTTATTAGCTAATATTAACAAGAACTGAACATAGGACGAGACGTCTTTAAATTCTGTCCTCATCTTCGCACCACCTTCGTGAATGTTTCCTGCCTGATGGCGTCAGTAGTGGCATCGGTATAGTCATACCGATCGGTATGACTTTCTTATTCACTTCATAAACGTCCTCAGACAGTTACCGGTAAGTTATTAGCTAATATTAACAAGAACTGAACATAGGATGAGACGTCTTTAAGTTCCGTCCTCATCTTCGCACCACCTTCGTAAATGAATCCTGCCTGATGGCGCCACTAGTGGCATCGGTATAGTCATATCGATCGGTATGACTTTCTTATTCACTTCATAAACGTCCTCAGACAGTTACCGGAAGTTATTAGCTAATATTAACAAGAACTGAACATAGGACGAGACGTCTTTAAGTTCCGTCCTCATCTTCGCACCACCTTCGTGAATGTTTCCTGCCAGATGGCGCCAGTAGTGGCATCGGTATAGACATATCGATCGGTATAACTTTCTTATTCACTTCATTCGCGGCGGATGGCGACACCTCCTCGTTTTAAACAGTTCATTTCATCAGCTGATATACCTTGTGTCATCATCATATGAGTCATATGCAAATAATAGGGTTAAACGTCGGAATTTACTGATTGGTGAATTGAAGGTTGCTTCTGGCGCGTTGCGGCCAGAAATAAATATTTTTAAAAATGATTTTGTTGCGAAAATAGGATAGGAACAACAATTCGAATTGTACTAACTAAATGAATGTGATGACGATATCGTAATATTGTAATGATCTAATAAGATAGAGGTTAAGATCTAAGCTGCCACTTTTCAGGTAAAACGTTTCACGACAGAGAAGATTAAGGATCCTGTTTAACTATTTCACAAAATGTTATTTATGGTTATGTTGGAATAATAAAATGTTGATTTGAATACTCAAGCCCTAAGTAGTTAAAAGTCTAGTTCTAACTAGAAACAGATAGTCGATAGATGCTAGCTCAATGTCAATCATGTATCGACTGTTTAATATTGATAATAGTGACAAAATAGTTATACTAAATTCAATTTATTTACACATTTACGAATGCCTTTACATTTCAGTCACAAAGATTCAAGATAGCACGTAGAAGAACAACTGGTAGCAGGATTTCAAAGGAAAATGTTCTTAATGTTTACGGAATTGGTGGAATGAAATACATAATAGAAACTTTTGTCTATTAATTACTTTTATCATTGAAAATTATACAAGATTTTTTGTTGACATTGTTTAGAAGGTTTGTAACCTTTAAACGATCGATTTAGCTTGTACAATAACTTTTGTGTCCGTCAAGAAGGTAGTGTATTACTTTACTCTTCTTACAGTTATCAAAACTAAAACAGTGGGCAGGAACATCACGCATTCGGCAACACATTTAGGGTCAGGAGACATTAGAGAGTATTTGAATGTTCAATAAGTATCCGCGGTGCTTAACACTAGGTTTACGGGCGTTTTTTATATACCTATTTCTACGAGCACCCGTCAAATTGACGGGTAAACGAAAACACGCATTTTCTTTAAAAAATCGATTTATTCAAATTAAATCTGTATTAAACAACATTAGGCTTTACGTTTAAATAAATTATTAATAAGTTAAAAGTCCTTTTTTAAAAATTATCACGGAAATGATTGGAATGCTNATTAAGATTTAATTAAATTATTGTTCAAATACTTTTAAAACCGAAGCAAAGTGTTATTAACACTTATAAAAAATTAGACGTTATTTCAGGTAAAATTTAAAAACATCCGAATCAATAATAGAGCACTCCTAATTCACTCTAACGCTATATAAGCTTGAATGAGCTGCCAAGCACGTGGTGTCCCTGCATGTTGTATTAATTAAGGTAGTTGAAAGAAGAGCAAAGTAATCCATTTGTGACGTTTAGCTGCAACTAAATTTTCGCTCCGAAAACATGTGTTGGCCTCAGGATAAGCCAGCATGCTCTTGCAATCGTTGGTGAGAATACTTTCCATATTTTACCATCTGACTCTGTACTATTCTATTTCTACGGTATTCTTAATTGTTCAAGCTAGGTCCTGAAACTCTTAATTTTCGCTTCTAAGGCTCCAAGAAGCGTCCAACATCGAAAATGTGCAAGGACCACGCCATGCTGGTTCTAGTCCATGATAAGTAAATAAATTTGTGATGAAAAATGAAATTTTCTGAGTTTCAAGATCTACTTTAGGGCCTTTATGTTCATGTAGTAAAATTTGAAACGAATCGGTACACCCAATTCGGAAATACTTTCACCAACGATTTGACCACTCACAAGGAAACATTCCCAAGTGTCCGCCCCCGATGTTATTGATTTTCATATATGTTGAAGAACACAAAAATCTAAGAGACACGTGTTTTTTTATATCTGCAATGGTCCACATTTAAGGGGTGAAACAACCCCCCAAAGTTTGGCGAAAATTCGATTTTTATAACAATTTTCGTAGAAGCAATGGAGGGATTTCGACGAAACTTGGTATAAACGTATTCTGTATAAGGACGGTGAAAACACAATATTGTCCAGCAATGCTACACCCCCCCAAGGAGGTGAACTACCCTTCAAGCGACATTTTTTTGTAATATCTATTAAACAAGCATTCCTACTTAAGTCCCACTTACGCGATGTGATTGCTCACAAAAAATGAAGAAATACGTGTTTTTTGCTTTTTGCCAATAAACATTTACACATCGGTTGTAAACAATGAATGTAGGTGGTATACGGGTATATTCCGAGTAGCTTTATTGGGTTATATCGTGACCAATTCATTGTATATAAATCTTGTGAACGTGCTAATTCCTCAAAATGTCGTTGGTTTTCATAACATGCAATTATTTATGAATAAATTTAAAAAAAAGTATAAGAGACTGAAATAGTTTCGCAACATATCCGATGACGCAGTCATCATCCGTTCCCAACTGGTAATACAATCTGCTTGGTGAAACAGTAAAATTGGATTTTTACTGTTTTTACGAAAATAGAGTTAGCAATATTCGTAAATAATTGTATGTTTTGAAAATCAACGACATTTTGAGGAATTAGCACATTCACAAGATCTATGTAGAATGAATTGGTCACGATATAACCCAATAAAGCTACTCGGAATATACCCGTATACCACCTACGTTCATTGTTTACAACCGATGTATAAATGTTTATTGGCAAAAAGCAAAAAACACGTATTTCTTAATTTTTTGTGAGTAATCACATCGCGTAAGTGGGACTTAAGTAGGAATGCTTGTTTAATAGATATTACAAAAAAATGTCGCTTGAAGGGTAGTTCACCTCCTTGGAGGGGTGTAGCATTGCTGGACAATATTGGGTTTTCACCGTCTTTATACAGAATACGTTTATACCAAGTTTCGTCGAAATCCCTCCATTGCTTCTACGAAAATTGTTATAAAAATCGAATTTTCCCCAAACTTTGGGGGATTGTTTCACTCCTTAAATGGGGACCATCGCAGATATAAAAAAACACGTGTCTCTTAGACTTTTGTGTTCTTCAACATATATGAAAATCAATAAGATCGGGGGCGGACACTTGGGAATGTTTCCTTGTCAGTATATATACTGGCTGACTCTTTCATATCACCTTAAAGTTAGCAACATGGAATCGTCATGCAGGTAAACATCAATCCATTTGTTCTTACATTAGTCAATTATCACTTTCTCTGAAGTGGCAATAATGAAACGTAGGAGAGGCACATAAAGGCGTTAGAAATGAATTTGCAATTTCCACCGAGAGGTAAAATTTGTTCAAATCAGCAAAGCAAGATGCACTTTCCGACACGCGTTTGAATTTGGCATTTGAAGATATACAGAGGGAATCCATTCTGGGTAGCTTTTGTGGACCGGTTGGTTGGTTGGTTTTCAGGTTCACCTAAGAGCGTGGGAGGATATCTGCAAAGGAAATCCCGTGGAAGTGTTTCCTTTGGTCTGCAAACACCTCCGGGGAAATTGCGACACCTGCGCCGTTCTCTGTAAGTAAAGAAAACCTTAGCCGAGGATTTCGGTCGTTGACACAGAAATGCGTTCCGCTTTCGCGTCGGGATTTCAGTTATTAACGCTTCTTGGAACGGTTGTCTCGCCGGTTTCCGAGAATCGCATTAATTATTAATTATACCACAAATGTGTTATTTGGGAATTACATATACACGGAGAAAAAATCTGTTAAACTTACAGAAGAATTTGTAACATATTCCTCGTCGATGTTACCATCACTACCTCATAGCTATCTCATAGTTCTCAACATCTGCCGTTATAAATGTTACCTCGACGAGCGACTGACAATAACGCACTTGACGAATAAATTGTAAAATTAATAACTGGCATATAAGACGAAAGAACTTCAAACTACGCGCGCTCATTTCCAAGCGGTTGTCGAAATGGGTGCATTCAGAGGAGACAACTGTTTAGTGATCGGTTAGCGCTCATCTGCTGAATGGGTACGCTCACTCAACATGTTTACTGATCAGACGCCATTTTATGTATCACAAATTTTCTACGATACCTACCCTCAACGTGTTGGGTAGATCAAATTCAAATTCAAACCGTGTAGATTCAAGTTAAAGAAGCAAGGATGGCAAATGAAATCAATTATTACAGTGAAATGTATGAAGTAAATGGTCTTCGGTACGATGTAGTAGAGAGTGCAGAAGTGCATAAAATGTTACGGAATGGTACGTTATTTCGAAATGTATACTTAACCTTAATCTAATGTATTCTATCTTCCTAATATAGACTAAAAGCTGGAATTTTTTGCACTCCGTAGAGCCCCTCGAAACACCAGAATCTCAGGGGTGATAGTCATGAATTGTTATTAACTTTTTACAAAATGTTGTTAACCGGCAGAACTCTCTAAAATGGTCATGGGAGTGAGACCTAGAACTATCCGAAGGAATTTTTTCCAGCCCGTAGAGACCGTTGAAATCCTCGCATCTCATGTACCGTATAGTACTACATTTCAAATTGTTAATAACGTTCAACTGATTGTTATCGATAGAACTATCGGTTTGTGTAACCTAGAACTCTTAGTTACGTCAAGATCTACAAGAATATGTTCTTTTTAATCAGATTTTCATTATTGAGATGCTACGGGAAGTTAGCGTCTCATTTTTTCAACTCCTTTTTTTATTGACTAAATGGACGGAACTATTGAAATAAACTATGGAGAACTCTGGAACTATTGAGGATGCTATTAGAACTCTACTTTTTTCTTGAGATGCCAGCAATTGATATGCTAACTTCATAGTGCCGGCTGAGTATAACCTGTATCCGTAAGATCCTTATAATTTATAATTCATCAATAAATAAATTCACAAAGCATAGGCAAATGATCGAGAAGGTTGATGCCTCTTATTTACAAAAAAAAGATTGATAAATATTCGATGTCAGTACAAGACGATGTTTTGAAATGGGGAATACATTTTTTTTATAATCGTTCAGGAAATTTGAAAATTTCATTACTTAGACGTAGGTTCAACTTTTTGAATTTTGGCTTAACTTTATCAAAACTGTGCAACTTCTTTCCTTTTTAGTACGAAAATTCTCAGTTGGGTGTAACATGGAGGTAGTATTTTGAAAATTTTATTGTAGTTAAATATAATAATTATACAATTTTGTTTTCTATTGTAATAGGTATATAATTTTGGTCTGCACGTTTTTGGCTGACCTTTGTAGAGGACTTATTCATGTGGTGGCTCTTATATAATATGAATATCGTATACTTATGAATTTTGATATGAACTAATGAATATCATATACTTATGAATTTTCCGTTTTCTAGATAACTACAATATTGCATACAAAATCCGAAGAAAATGTAAATTTCTGCATTCTAGATGTATGCGTCATGATTTTGTCGCCAAAGTAGAATCGCCTCTTTTAAGCTGGGATTATCTCCCGAGATTAACTGCTTTCAGTAGATTATGCCACCATAATATCCTCTTTATTCCTGTGCATCGCGGAAAACGAAACGTTAACAACTTCAATTTCAATACTATTTGCTAGCGATTTACCATCATAGAAAAACATTCGTTTTACTAGTAGTATAAAAAAACTTAGAGGATTTTTATGTCAAATTACTAATTTATAAATACAACACATACATATGTGTCCGCGAGCAGCACCTTAAGGTGAAGTTAAACCCCCCTCAAATCATTCACTTTTGTTCAAGGGTATTGAATAGAACCGTCTGAAACTTTGACACATGACACCCGAGCATCTAACAATTATCCTAACATTTTCAAAATTTGGATTTTTCACAAAAATTTGTTAACCTAGCCCAGGTCAGAATCAAAATGGCGTCAAGCTCTCATATTTCGGCCGATATCCAATTATTGAAGACTCTAATATGAAAACGAAACTATCAGGACAATTGTACGACAATTTAGAACACTCTGCTAATCGAGAAACTCGCATCTGAACGGGGTAAAGACAAAGAAAGTGTCTTATACGCTGGTATGCTAAAACGGTGGTAATATGAAGTCTCGGTGTGAAAATTTAGTTGACAGGGAAATCACATATGGCGCAGGGGGTCCCTTTGCAGTCAATTACGGCCTCAGAAAGCACGAATCCAGAGGATATCTGGAGTTTTACTTCGATTTCTTTATAATTATTGTATGAAAACGACAGGTGGAGTATGTCATTTGGTACAATACCCAATATAAATCGATGCAGCTGTCAATATAAAAGCCAACGTCGGCAACGTAAACATTTAGAAAAATCTTCTTTATCGACGTTGATCAAGTTCCTCGACGTCTTTCACTTCACCTTAAGGTGAAGTTGAACCGCCCTCAAATCATTCACTTGTGTTCAAGGGTATTGAATAGAACCATCTGACGTTTTAACACATGACTCCCGAGCACCTAAGAATTATCCCGACATTTTCAAAATTTCGATTTTTGACAAAAATTTGTTAACCTAGCCCAAATCAGAATCAAAATGGCATCGAGCTCTCATATTTCGATCGATACCCAATTATTGAAGACTCTAATATGAGAAACGAATGTATTAGGACACTTTAACGACAATTTAGAACACTAGTAATCGAGAAACTCGCATCTGAACGGGGTAAAGACAAAGAAAGTGTCTTACACGCTGGTATGCTAAAACGGTGGTAATATGAAGTCTCGGTGTGAAAATTTAGTTGACAGGGAAATCACATATGGCGCAAGGGGTCCCTCTGCAGTCAATTAGGGCCTCAGAAACCATGAATCTAGGGGAGTTCTGGAGTGTTACTTCGATTTGTTTATAATTATTGGCCAAAAACGACAGATGGGGTACGCCGTTTAGTACAATATTCAATATAATTCCACACAGCTGCCAATATGAAAACAAACGTCGGCAACGTAAGCATTAAGAAAAATCTTCTTTACCGACGTCGATCAAGTTCCACAACGTTTTCATTTCATCTTAATAGTAATTCGGTGACAGCTCAGGTGTATGTTTAGATCTCAGTTGTCGGAACTCATGACGTTCTCACATTCGAGACAATTGGAGGACACTGTAACACCCCTGTAATTTTTCCAGATTTTTTAATGCTTTCTTCTATGCTCTTCTTACACACAACTTAACCGCATGTGCGCACACACACGCGCGCACACACACGCCCGCGCACACACACGCACACACACAGTGAATATGTGATGAATATGTAGACGTTTGCCGAGGCGCTCGGTGATCGGGCTCAGGGGGAACGCCTCTCGTGACCGAACGACGTAGTATCTGGGCGAACAAGGAGAAAACGCAGTTTAGATGCGACACGCGGATGAGACAGAGGTCCCCCTCAAAAATCACTCTCGGGTTAGTCGCGGCCCACCCTGCGTTACGCGCGCATCAACACGTTATCCGATTCTTCATGTACACCTCCTTATTCATATAAATGAGACCATTCTTACAAATACCTCACTTTTGAATATCAGGAGCGAGAAATGCTGAAACTTCGCCCTGACTTGAACCGTGTGATTTCGGTGTCAGTCCCGTTCAAGTTAAACCCAGCTTGTTTATCATACCGTAACACGGACTGGGAGGGATCTCGTCGGCTGTAGATTGTTTGTTCCGTGAGGTAAACTTTGGCCCTTGCATGCGATAACATGCTTACCTGCAGTATACGCGCAATATAGCTACGATATACGCGGTGTTGGTCGCTCGAACTATCCGACTCCCTTAACGGCGTTCACCACCAAAGTTGGGACGATGACTTCCACCGCTAGATGGCATTAGCATCGAATTCGGTATGAGGTAACCAAAACGTACCTTCTCCCTCGGGTGAGTGAGACGCCACGCACAATGGGCGGTGTTTAGCGACGTTCGAAAAATGTGTGCGTGCATTACACGTATAGGATTCACGCAACCGCTAGATGGCTATGGACCATGGACGTAAGAATATATGGACGGAACCCAAGCCAGAGGAGTGACCGCCAGAGTAAGTAAGGGGGGAACACAGACGAACAATGGTAAGGTAGTATGAGTGGGTCCGAAATCTTAGTCTCCTGATTGGCAGAGATTTGGTTACACCGATAAACAGCAAACCTAATAGTACATGGACGTAAAAATATATGGACGGAGACCAAGCCAGAGGTGTGAGTGCCAGAGTAAGTAAGGGGGGAACACGTACAAACAATGGTAAGGTAGTATGAGTGGGTCCGGAATTTTAGTCTCCTAATTGGCAGAGATTTGGTTACACCGATAAACACCAAACGAAGTAGTACATCAACGTAAAAATAGATAGACGAAGCCCAAGCCAGAGGTGTGAGTGCCAAACTAAGTAAGAGGGGAACACGTACGAACAATGGTAAGGTAGTGTAGTGTGGTTCTGAAATAACGCGCCACTTTCTAGAGCCAATCCATGGACGTAAGATATTCTTACTAGCCAATCAGCTAGCTGAGCCAATCAGGAGACTGAAAAATCAGGAACCAATATACCCCTCCCTTTCCTACGCGTTGGCTTCCACCCCTGGTCTAAGATGGGACTTTGGGCTCTGTCCATATATTCATACGTCCATGCTCTTGACAAAAAGCCGAAGCGTGCGTGATACCCGAACGCGATTCGCCCGGCGATCGCGATGGCGGACGGATGTCCGTCACCGGGGTCGCCGGGAATCTCCAGTACCAACTACGCAACTGCACAACTACGCACTGCTCAATTAAGCGAAATTTTAATTAAACAATGATATAACACAACAGAACAGTGAAACCGTGAAATAATAGAGGAGACAACCACGTTTAAAGGATATAACACACTAAAACAAAGAAACCCTGAAATAAGAAATCGTGGTTAAGGCAAGGCCTGATACAAACCAAAAGAAACCAACCAACCAACCAACACCCGGACGCATGCACACGCCGGTTAGGCACTCCGCCTAGATTCGGCAATGGTTGCCAAGGAGAGCCCAAATTCCTCGCGAGAAACCTGAAAATCATGAAAAAGGTGCTCCACGAGGACAACGATTTTGAGCGTGTTTCTCAACCGATCGAGTTCGAGCAGTGCTCATTTTAAAGATAAAATGTTGACGTGTGTTTAATTTGGAGCGATTTTCGATCAAGCTGCTCTGTCCCAGTTGAAAGAGCATTCAAATTATGTCATTGTACTTTTTTATACGAAAATGACCACTTATTGAAAATCGTTCCCATATAAACACAGATCAAAATTTCATCTTTAAGGGCCTTCATCACTCCAGCGATTTTGCAGGGCCTCACGGGGACAACGATCCTGGATGTATTTCTCCACCGATCGAGCTCAACAAGTCCTCATATTAGAGATAAAATGTGGACCTGTGTTATAGGATGTGTGTAGAATTCACGCAATGGCTTGACGGCTCTAGGCTAGAAGCCGAAGCGTGTGTGACACCCGGACGCACGTACACGCCGGTTGGACACTCCACCTAGATTCGGCAATGGTTGTCAAGGAGAGCCCAAATTCCTCGCGAAAAACCTGAAAATCACGAAAAAGGTGCTCCACGGGGACATGATTTTGAGCGCATTTTTCAACCGATCGAGTTCGACTTGTGCTGGTTTTAAATATAATATGTTGACGTGTGTTTATATGAGAGCGATTTTCAAACAAACACCTCCTTCTTAGTCAAAAGAGCATTCAAATTATGTCGTTGCTCTTTTTTATACAAAAATGACCACTTATCAAAAATCGCTCCCATATAAACACAGGTCAACATTTTATCTTTAATATGAGCACTCGTTGAGCTCGATCGGCGAAGAAATACGTCCGGAATTGTTGTCCCCGTTAGGATGAAGTGAAACACGTCGAGGAACTTGATCAACGTCGATAAAGAAGATTTTCCCAAATGCCTACGTTGTAGACGTTCGTGTTTATATTGACAGCTGTGTCGAATTATATTGGGTATTGTACCAAATGGCATACTCCACCTGTCGGTGTCGTACAATAAATACCAAGAAATCGATGTAAAACTCCAGAAATCCTCTGGGTTCATGCTTTCTGGGGCCCTATTTGACTGCAGAGGGACCCCCTCCGCCATCTGTGATTTCCGGGTCAATTAAATTTTTACTCCGAGACCTCGTATTACCATCGTTTTAGCAAAGAAGCGCATACAACACTTTTTTTACCTTTATCCCGTTCAAATGCGAGTTTATCGATTACCAGAGTGTTCTAAATTGTCGTAAAATTGTCCTGACCCTTTCGATTCTCATATCAGAGCCTTCGATAATTGTATATTGATCGAAATATGAGAGCCCGACGCCATTTTGGTTCTGATCTGGGCTAAGTTAAACATTTTTTTCCAAAAATCCAAATTTTGAATGTGTCAGGACAATTCTTAGATGATCACGAGTGATATATCAAAGTGTCGGACAGTTTGGTCTAATACCCTTAAAAAAAAAGTGTTGTATTCGAATCGACTCATTTGAAGGGTATTTCACTTCACCTTAGGCCCTGCGAAATCGCTGGAGTGGTGAGCACCCTTAAACGCAGCTTGTTTATTATATCGTAACACGGACTGGGAGGGATCTCGTCGGCTATAGATTGTTTGTTCCGTGAGGTAAACTTTGGCCCTTGCATGCGATAACATGCTTACCTGCAGTATACGCGCAAAGTAGCTGCGATGTACACTGTGTTGGTCGCTCGAGCTATCCGACTCCCTTAACACTAGGCTTACGGGCGTTTTTTATATACCTGTTTCTACGCGCACCCGTCAAATTGACGGGTAAACATAAACACGCATTTTCTTTAAAAAATCGATTTATTCAAATTAAGTCTGTATTAAACAACACTAGGCTTTACGTTTAAATAAATTATTAATAAGTGAAAAGTCCTTTTTTAAAAATTATCACGGAAATGATTGGAATGCTCGTCCTCTCATCCTCGGAGTCAGAACTAGAAAGAATGCGCATCCTTTTCTTGCTACAACACCCTTCCAACAAGTTTTCCTCTTCACTATCCGAAGATCCTTCCATTTCTCCACTTTCAATGCAAACTTTCACTCTCATCTTCGCCTTACACTCCCTGCAACGAAGGAAATATATATGGATTGTTTATGAAATTAGCTAGTCCGTCAATTTGACGGGTTTCGTAGAGATGGGTATACTACGTACAGATTTTAATAATTAGAAGGCTTAGGAAAAAATAATTGTGTGTACAAATTCTTTGGATGAAATGATTAATTTACGATACAAAAATGATTAAAATTAATGCTATGGTTTTTTCGGTATTTCTTTTTGAAGTTTGAATTCCGTCAAATTGACGGGTCCCGTAAACCTTGTGTTAATGAATGGCCGGTCAAGGGACGGGACGTTTTTCGGAAAAAATCCACTGGCACTGATTTTTACAGTTCAGTCAATCAAATCTCGTTAGTCACTCTGCGCGTATTAAAGGCTACGTCACTGCAAAACTTTTTCGCTCGACATTCGATTTGGTGTAGTCCAACCATCAAACGATCGCTTCGCGATGTGATCGGCATTTATGTCAATGTCACCTGCCAATCTTTTTCGGTATTCTATTATAGACTTGCTACTTGTTATTGTGCGGTGGATGAATATGCCTACCTACAAGCACGGATGGTTAATACATCTGTAACTTGTTAAAGAATGAAGGGAAGGGTACCAGCATCAAAACACGTCCCAGTCGCCGAACACCACTTTACATATTTCCTTTCATTAAGCATTCTATGAATGTAACTGTAACTGTTAAGGTGAAGTGAAACCCCCTTCAAAGCAGTCGATTCGAATACAACACTTTTTTTAAGGGTAAAAGACCAAACTGTCCGAAACTTTGACACATCACTCCTGATCATCTAAGAATTGTCCTGACACATTCAAAATTTGGGTTTTTGGAAAAAATTGTTTAACTTAGCCCAGATCAGAACCAAAATGGCGTCGAGCTCTCATATTTCGATCAATATACAATTATCGAAGGCTCTGATATGAGAAACAAAAGGGTCAGGACAATTTTACGACAATTTAAAACACTCTGGTAATCGATAAACTGCAAATGAACGGGATAAAGGCAAAAAAAGTGTTGTATGCGCTTCTATGCTAAAAGGATGGTAATACGAGTTCTCGGAGTGAAAATTTAATTGGCTTGAAAATTACAGATGGCGCAGGGGGTCCCTCTGCAGTCAACTAGGGCCTCAGAAAGCATGAATCCAGAGGATTTCTGGAGTTTTACTTCGAGTTCTTTATAATTATTGTACGAAAACGACAGGTGGAGTATGCCATTTGGTACAATACCCAATTTAATTCGACACAGCTGTCAATGTAAAAACGAACGTCGGCGACGTAGGTATTTAGAAAAATCTTCTTTATCGACGTCGATCAAGTTCCTCGACACGTTTCACTTCACCTTAAGTTATCCAAAATCAACAAGTTATCTAGAATCAAGAGTAGGCCATAAAGCGAGGAATTTGTTCGACAGGAAGAATATAATTTAATATATTTTCTCAATAGTTTTCAAAACTAGATTGACTGTTGGTATTGATTTCTCAAAGTTCTGAAAACTTTTATTTAATGAATGTTCATTTGAACTTCTCACGCGGTAACTGATTTCCTCTACGTTAGTAGGTAGTTTACGATTAAAAATTCTCGTAAACTTGTCACCAATATCTGATCTCGGTACTTTTGTAGGTGAAATATGAAACAATTCCTTTTTTGATAATATGACCCAATAAGCTTGCCGTTTCTTTTTATACCAGAGGCCTTTTTGTTGGGGATAGGGGTTTTATAGAGTGCAGTATAGTAAGGAGGGAGTTTAATTCGAATTATATAGCGGAGAAAATGAAGTTTCGCCGCTTGAGTTTATGTGAAAAGGAAAGACGGCAGGGGAAAACCTTCAAAGAGAAAATCAGAACTCAACGGGATGTCTCGGAGTGATGTTTCTAAACTGTGAAGTGATAAAGAGCTCGGAGAGCATTCAAGTTTATTGACGGCGTGTACTTTCGCGTAAGACGTTCGTACTTTGTTTCTTCAAAGCGATACTTTGTCAAGAGTCTTTCGTATACCCTTTTTGAAAATGAAAGAGGGGCCGAGAGAAACTAAACATGAACCTTTTCTTGTGGAAACGCTGTAAAATTACAGGAAAAAAATTAATAGTATATTTAAGACGTTTATTTTGAAAGTGGCCTAAGTCCATTTGTCAATTATTTTCGGGTGCCCGTAGTTACACGTACGACTTGAAGTTATCTATCAATAAAGCATTTAAGGTTAATTATATTCCGAGTATATACGATAATTTTGGATACATAAGTTTTCAGAGTTAGTTCAATAATTAAAACCATCATTTTGAAAGTGGCCTAAGTCCAATTTATATGTACGTTCTAAATTTGGGTATTCACAATTTTCATAACGATTATGTTCACATGTACGTTTGGGATGAAACTATTGCATCAAGAGATGCTCAAGAAATGGCTTCATGCATCCTAAAACATGTTACAAATTTAAGAAGTGAAAGACACATTATAGGTTACAGTGACATGGGTGCAGGACAAAATAGGAACGTTAAAGTAGCTTTAATGTGGCTAAAAATTATCCAAACCGTTGAACATAATGTGGAAATCATTGTTAGTGTTTTTGTTAAGTTCCGCTCCACGATCCGGCTCGAAGGACCAAAAAATGATGTTGCGGATGTTCGAAACAAGGTCTTAACGCGGATTGCACTGGATGTGAGAGCCAACTTTGATGACTGATTAATTCTCGACGAAATCTCGAGTCAGGTCGGTTTTATGAGTTCGGGCACATGACTTCAATCCGTAACAGAAACAGTTTATTAACAATAACGAGTAAGTCCGATAACAATTGTAAAAGATAACACTATGAACGGCGGCGGTCGCACGATACAAGTTCGCGGGTGACTATTTGGAGTCGCGGTGAGACTATTTGGAGTCTCTGATAAGGAAGGTACCTGAGGTGTCCCCCTCTGATTTTGTTCATTTTTAAATATGTTATAGAGGACTAAAATCTAAGGGACCCGTGTTTTTTTTTATCGGCGGATAAACACTTTTAGGGGGTGAAATCAGGCTTCAAAGTTGGCCGTGAAAGGGGGTGAGTTTGCTGTTTCATATAGAAGCACTCGACCAATTTTNGCGCTAGAGTTTCTGTTTAGACATCCATTTAAATTATGAGCATAATACGTGACTGAATCAATGGTGCTATATGACATGAGAGACACGAGAAAGAATAAACGGAACTTGAAATATGGAAGAAATAGAACACCCCGATCGTTGCAGAGAGCATTCCAAATCATTCTAGCGTTATAATTATTAAATTATGAATTAGTCCTAACACTGCCTCTTCGTTCAAGAAACAAATTCTTTACCGTGTATTCGAAATTATTTGTTACTTACAGGGTTTGTCCGAAAAGTAACGTCAGGGAGTCAGTTTAAAAAAATGTGTTGATCAGATCGGTGCACACAACACATTAAAAGGTTTCAAAATAGGCTCCTCCTGCGTCGATACACCGCTTCCAGCGAGCTTTCTAGGCATCGAAGGCGGCACGATAGGCCTCCTCCGGAATGTCCTTTTGAGCCTTGGTGCAAGCCACTGTAACTACGTACGCAACATAACCTATAAACTCATGCAACCAGTTTTATGGCCAAACATACGTTGTTGCGTTTATGGAACTTTGATACTACGGAACAGAGCGTACGGAGTCGCAAAGTCGCAATTCTGTAGAAACTTATTGTGGGAAACGAAGTTCTCCAGTTGGGTCTCCTTGAAAAGGAAAGACAACGCGAGAAGAGCTTCAAAGGAGGTATCAGAACTTGGCAAAATGTCTTGGCAAGACGTTTTTAAGCTCCAAACGGATGGAGAGTCCCGAGTGCATCCGAGTTCATTGGGGTCGTCTTCATTTTCTCAAGTCACCTTATGTCACCGTAGAGTTTCAGAGTGTCGAGTCGCGTGCAAACATGTAACGATGGGAGTTTACGCAAGGTCCTCTTCAGGAAACTCTAGGGAAGAGAGATGTTGGAATAAATGTGTACCCGGAAATTCACAGAATCAAAAGGAGAATCTGCACGACATTGCACGGATCTTGAATGTGCTACGTTCCAGTAAAGTTTTTGGTTGTCATTATCAAAGTACGTGAATTTTTTCTCATGAAACATTTATTCAAAGACGTGAACCTACTGCTGTAATAGGTAACACAGCGACATTGTTATTTTCTGGAGTGAACACAAGCCAACCATGTGCTACCTCGTTCAGTAGAGTGCTACTGTTGAATAAATAAACAGTTTTTAGCTGATCATGTATCAAAGGTAGAGTCTTTTTTGATAATATGACCCAATAAGCTTGCCGTTTCTTTTTATACCAGAGGCCTTTTTGTTGGGGATAGGGGTTTTATAGAGTGCAGTATAGTA